>NC_083547.1:2417103-2718303 GCF_018135715.1 Danaus plexippus
ATCATTCATTCATTCATTCATTCAGCCAAAAATATAATTTTGGAAATTTTTGTCTGTCTGTTGTAAACTTATAACTTAAAAATTACTGGACGAATTTCAATAAAATTTTATATGGGGGTTGCTGATCACCTGATGCAACATTTAGGGTACCTTTTACCGCGGGGAAATGCGTCATTCCCATGGGAATATTTATAACTACTTTGAAGCAAACTTATGTAAAGTTACTTGCATTGAACACTTAATGGGTTTAATAATGACATATTGTATTTAATTAATGTACTAATTTCCGTGGAAAAATTCAATCCAATCGGCCCAGTGGTTTGAGTTTTTATACCAATGGCAGCGCCACCTACCGGAATCAGTTGTAATCATACCGAAAGCTAATTAAATACATATACAAGATAATTAAATCATATACAAGGTGGTTAAAATCTTACAAAAGATGCAAGTTTTAAATTGTATTAAACAGGAATTAAAAATCGATAGACAGTTATACACCACAGCGAAGTAAACAAATTTATATTTTGAGACCACGCCGACTACAGTGTCACCTACCGGGTCTAATAGTATAGCATATAGAACTAACTCAAAACTGCTACTTACATAGATGAAACTTCAACCAAATCAGCCCAGCTGTTTAATACCTTACATACCAATAGCAGCGCCACCTAGCGGGTCAACTGTAATCGTCCCGAAAACTAAACAAATACTTATAGGTACATACGAATTACCAACATAATTACGCCCGTTACTCCTAGGCCTTACCAATGATTAGCAAATCACTATTTGAAAGTTCTACGTACCGTGCGTCCACGTACACAGTACGTACGTACGTACGTACGTGAACTTGTATGTGGAAATTTTGTATTAAGGTACTTTTTCTACGCGAACAAAGTCGCGGGCACAGTTAGTTTTTAAATATAAACATAAATATAAAATAAGAACAACTATACGTTCGATTACAAATGTTTATAATTAAGGGTTCTAACTGCAAATAATACGTTATTTTAAAAAACAAAAGGGGGAATTTATACAAATAGTGATAATTTGTATTTCGTACCCAGAAGCGGTAGTGCAACGCTAATAAAATATATTTTAAAAATCGTGACGTAAGGTTTTACAAAATATTTTATACCTTAAAAAAAAGTGTAAGATTATAAGTTTTCTAACAAGTGATTTAATCGTAAGAGAATAGATTTGTCCTCGTAGAATTCTCTAAAAAAAGGGCTTTCAAAACCTGCTTATTCGAATAAAATACTAAAAATTATTTAATGAAGTCTAAGACTTTTGCGAGTGTTCATTTAAATGAATACTAGAGAAAGTTTTAGACCTCATCATATCAACCGAAACGCCGGGAGTATGTTGTTCTTTAAAAATAATAAAAAACGCGTAATAATCCGAAAATATTAGTTTCATTAAAGAAAATTAATTTAAAATTATAAGAGTATTTCTTTTTATATGGAGTTAATTAAACCTATTAATGACTCTGACAATTGTTGTACAAATCGAATCGTTATTGTAATGTGAATGAGCGAGTTCTTGTTTGAGACTCCTGGTGAATCCCACATCGATAAAATTAATCTTATGTCTTGAATATTCTTTCAAAATTTATTTAAAATGCTGGCTATGCAGTCCCTGGCCAAATTATTAAACGCACTGCAATTACATGCAAAATATTAATTACCGAGTGATGTCGTATCATTTTATTGTTTTAAAATTATCTGTTTGATATTTTAATATTATTTGATACATGACTGATTAATTCAACATAAATAAAACAGCATTGATTTAGAAAATCATATTTTTATTTTTATTTAATCATTATATCACCTTTAGCCGCTATCAAAGCTTTACTGCGCGGCACGCCATCAATGCAAGACAGCACTGTCTCCTGCATTTGTGGATGATGTTTCCACACATGAATAATCTTTTCTAGGAGCTGGGTTTTGTTGATGATGAAGTCCTTAGTCACTTCTCTTTTCATAAGCTCCCGCACCTTTTCTATTGAATTCATATCGGAGCTATTACCCGACCAATCCAACAGAGGGATATTCTTTTCTGCCAAAAAAGCTTTAACTGACCGAGCAGTGTGACAGGGAGCCCCATCTTGCATGAAATTCCCCATTTGAAAACCTTTCTCTGAGCTGCGGAACCAACCGATTTTCTAAAACTTCTTTTTACTGGTCTTGCCTTATTATTCCTTGCACGACGTACAGACGTTCAGTGCCCTTGCCGCTGATGACTGACCAAATCATCACTTTGGTAGGATGTTTGACTGTTGGAATGACGCAGTCAGGATGAAACTTTTCTCTAGGACACATACCGAGGCACATACCGAGCTTTATTCTGTAATATTTCGAATGTGCTTTCGTCACTGAAGCAGACCTGTCAATAACAGAAAAAAATATAACTCCAGAAGTGCACACCTTTGTCTTGCCATTGTTTGGCTCACTTCAGTCGCTTTGCTTTCATTGCAGCTGTTAACTTGGGCTTGGCTTCCTGGCGGGGCGTCAGGCTTTAATCTAATTCCTTCAATTTTCTTCGAATGGTCCGTTCAGAGGCATTTACGCTAGCATCCTGGAGTTGTGATTTTATCACCCTTGTAGTAGCAAATCTGTTTTCTAGACAAATTTTCTTCAAACATTTCTCTAACCGTGGAGTGAAAATTGGTTTTCTACCGCATCTTTTCTTTCTTTTCGGGCTTAATTCCTCCCCCGACTCAATTAACTTTTTTATGCGTCGTACACTAGCTTCAGAAACTTTCAATCTGCGTGATATTTCCCGGTTCGAAAATGTTTTCCCATTTATAAGAGGAATCGCTTTTTTACGCGGTGAAAGGTCGCCCTTTGTACCCATAATAAAAATAGTCCAATATTTATTTTAAAACACTAATAAACCAATAAATTTATGGTAAAAAACTGTTAAACAAACAATCACAGTCTATAAATCCAGAAAGTCCGTACCTGACACAATTTCGATCGCGACCGGAACAGATTTGTACTTGTTTACGATCATGTATCGCTTAATTTTTTTTTTTTGTAAATGTTTTTACGGCTTATGTATCACTTTTTCGACGCAGTGTTACCATATGCTAAAAATAAATACACATAGATTTTCTAAAACAAACCTTTTAAATATAAATCAATAATAAGTAGATAAAATACATAACTACTGCAAAAAAGCTCTTATGAAACATGAAATTATTAAAAACAATACAATGCGTCTATTAATTTGGCAAGGGACTGTAAAATCGTTGTATATGAGATTTCAAAGGAGGAGGAATTAGCGTGAATTGAGAAATTTTCAAGTCACTTATAAATCATGATGAATAATGTAAAGTAAGTAGTTCGTAAAATCGATAAGGGCTTAGTTACACAGAATTTAAATAATATATTTTATAATTATAGTATTGCTAAGTATGCAACATCAGGATGGAATAACTGTAGAAGTAACTTTAAATTAACTTTTTGGTATATCTGTTGCTAAAACTTTTACTTTGACCGCTGAATATTATGGAACAACGGAAAAAAAATTAAAGAAGTTATGCAATTTCCTATTATTTTGATTAGTTTTTATGCTATATTTGTTCCTATTTTATGTGTGACGGATTTGCTTGGTAAAAATAAATTATTTAAACCATAACCAAAAACTACAGGCAGAGTTTAACTCAAATAACTTTTCAACTCACTAATCATCTACTATTCTCTAATCATTTCTCACAAGTCAAAGACGTGCTGTTGTTATTTGTCAAAACGACATTTGACAAGTAACAACAAGGCACTTTGATAAGATCCGTTAAGACTTAACTTTGTCGGTGTGATAAAATATAAGATATTGAAATGTTATACACTTATTTTTAAGAAAAACCCGTAAAACTAAATATTTTAAGTACTTAAGCGTATTTTCCTTAACTACATACACATCTATTTTTCATGAATTTGACTTTTATAGCATCGTAATCTATGGAATTAACATTACGTGGTAGTTTAAGCCAATAAAAATAAACCAAATATATTGAATGTAATCAAATATGGAATTCCTTTCAATCTTATACTCTTTAATAATCTACGGACTTTTAGCAGTGGTTGCACTGCTTCTTATTGTAAGTTGATAACTCTTTTATTTCCTATGTGTATGTACCAATAAGTAATATTGAGGTGTTTTCAGTTGGTCCTGGTCATTTTTATTACAACTTCTCCATATCCAATTGTTGAACGTTTCAAAGAAGAAGAATATTACTATGACCCTGTTTCGAAACAAAAAAATAAATTTCCTAGTATTGAGACTCCTCACAGCGTGAATCTTAGTGTAATTGTACCCGCTTACAATGAAGAAGAAAGATGTTAGTATTGTACATATGAGTATATATTAAAAAAAAAAAACATTTTTTCAAATTAATTCTATTAATCAATTTATTTTCAGTGACCCCTATGTTGGATGAAGCTTTAGAGTTTTTAGAAAATAGGGTTAAAGAACATCCTTCATATAAATATGAGATTATTGTTGTGAGCGACGGCAGCACAGATAACACAGTGAAACTAGTTCAAAGTTACGTTGAAAAATATGGTAGTGACAAACTGAGATGCTTAGATTTAATGAAGAATAGAGGAAAAGGTGGTGCCGTGAGATTGGTAAATTAAGTTATGAATAATCATTAGTCATATTTATTAATTACCTAATAAGGATATTTTTTTTTCTAATTAAAAATTAATTATGTGGACCAAATGTGGTATCCATTAACCTGTCACACCAGTAGATCTAAAGATAAGATTAAAGCATGAAACAAGATTATTTCATCTACAGGGTGTACAAAGTGCGAGAGGAGCTGTTATACTATTTGCAGATGCGGATGGTGCATCAAAATTTGAAGATTTAACTAAACTGGAATTAGCTCTTAAGAATATTACTAAATTGGACCCCATAACACAATCCCTGGAAATAACTGACAAACTAGCTGTGATTATCGGTTCGAGAGCACATTTAGAAAAGGATTCCCTTGTACAGAGAAGTATATTTAGGTAATAAAAAATATCATCAATTATAAATACTGAATGAGATCTAAGATTTTCGCGAGTTTTATTCATTTAAATGAAACTAGTATTTTTCGGATAAACTACGCGTGATTTATTTTTGTTAAAAACTACATACTCTCGACGTTTCGTTTACTTTTCAGCAACCGTGATCACGCGTAGTTTATCCGAAAAATACTAGTTTCATTTAAATGTATAAATACTGAATTATATAAATTATTTAATTTAACAATTTCTTCTCTATAGGAACATTTTGATGTACGGATTCCATTTCCTAGTATGGTTATTTACCGTCAAGGGTATTAAGGACACACAGTGCGGTTTTAAACTGTTCACCAGAAAAACGGCACAAATGACCTTTCAAAGTCTACATGTTAATAGATGGTAAGACAAACGATTATTTATGGTATAATTATTATTATAAAACATCCTAATGAAAACAATTTCCCCGAAATTCACTCCACAATGTGGAAATTCATTCAAAATTTTTATATGCAGGGCATTTGATGTAGAACTACTGTATATAGCACAACAACTTAGAATTCCTGTAGTCGAAGTTCCGATTACATGGACTGAAATCGATGGCTCCAAAATAACACCAGTCATATCTTGGATCCAAATGGGATGTGACCTCACAATGATTTGGATAAAATACACAATCGGTGCTTGGAAGATCAAATACGAAACAAACTAAATAAGCACAACATTTAAATAGATTTAAAATATCGCATTTTATTTATATATCTTCCGTTTTATTACTAAGAAATATTATATGAAAGATATGGATTTTATTTATTAATAATTAATTCATAGGACCTAAAATAAAATTAAAAAACGAACACCATGTAGATATTTTATTAAGGAAACAGTATACAACCTAACAGATGTTATATATAAACAGAATAATATAACAATCACAATAAAAGTCTACTTGGTAAAAAATTAAAACAAGATTTTTTCTAGTTATACCATAGACAATATTCATCAAAGATATATGGACTACGTGTATACAGTGGAGCATCAAGGTTCATTGTTTGAGCTCAATTTCGAATGAGCAAGGAGTTTGAATGACGTGTACTTTTTTTTTAATTATTCAATAAAATCATTAAAAATTTAATATACAATTTGGCAATTTTGAATTTATAGAAATAGAACTAATATTATAAAATAAAAAAAACTAATTCCAGATTAATGCAATTATTAACAGAACAGAGGAATGTGATAAACATAAATAAAATAAAATAATAGTTTAAATGACAATAGTAAAAACTTAAATGCGAATAAACGATTCAACTACTTCAGGATTACATATCATGTATCATGCAAAAGTGGTTTCATAGCATGGTTCAGAGTTTACAGGATTACTGTAAATTGCATAAAAATTTAAATATTAAATTTGCACATGTGGCATGGAGATTCCAAAAAAAAAATCAGAATCGTTTGAGAAATCACTACTTATGCATTAACAAAATTAATTCATCGTTTTGGCCATTTATTTACCTTTCGGAGGAAATCTGGCAACTGAAGTCTACGGCCAACACTGGACGGAAGAGAAATACGCGGTTAGATCTTATAGGGTTATTCACATTAAACAAATCTCCTAGACTATGTTAGACATGCATTCGTTCGTTTCTCAGACATTACTGTGTGCGTTTTTAGTTGAAGTAACATTTAGTCTTAACGCTTTAGCCAAGAAAGTTATGTCTCAAATCTTCTTATATATAATTATTCTCATATTACCGTAACCTTAAATATGTTTGCATCTCATACAAGCAACATGAATATAAATCCTATGTAATATATTAAAATACAATTATAAAAATACAAATTTTTGAAACGAAACTTTGCTTTTAAAGCAAAGCATAATATGTCTATACATTCAATAGCTTATAAAAATACAATAAACACAGAGCCATAGCAAAGTACAAGTAGAAAATGTCTTATGTATGCGAGACACCATTTATACCTTTAAGCCGAAGACCATCTTAAGAAACTGCTCGTAATGTATAGTTATAACTCCATCTTGATCTGTGTCATATTGACGAAACGATGATGTCAGCATCTAAAAAATGAGAAAAATAATTGAAACAGGACTACATAAGAAGAAAATATACTTAAAACACTCGTTGAACTTACGTATAAAGTGACACAAGCCTGGATGAAATCATCAAAGAGTATTGTACCTCTGCCAAAACGATCAAATTTCTGTACCATTGTACTGACGACATCATCTGATAATCGATAGCCGAATGCACTAAGCGCATTCTTGAGTTCATCCTTGTCGATATTACCAGAATTATCACGGTCGAATGAACGGAAACAGTTCTGCCAGTCACTCACATATTTCCATAGGGCTCCAAAATCATCAAATGTTATTGCGCCTCTATTGTGTTTATCAAACATTCCTGTGATATGATAAAACATATGTGAATAGGTAATATATAGAGTAAGTACCTTAACTAAAACTTAATTTTATCCTTAATAACACCAATTAATAAAATATTTATTTTATTGGAAATTTATTTTTCTCTTATCAGTATATCTTATGATTCATAACTGCCTCTTAATAACAACGATTCATCATTCACTATAATACGAACTGGAAATTTCTAGTACAAAAACATATTTTGAATGATATAAAGGAAGTTATACATGTGAAACCACAATACTGTACTTTGATTAATAATAGTAAGATTGCAAATGGTAGTAATAAATTAATAACATTTTATCAAAATTTACTATCAAGTAATATTCTTATAAAGTATACATATATGTTTACATAGTCAAATAACTGCAACTTACCTATCATAAGCCTTACAGTTTCTGGATTAAATGGATTCCAAGTTCCATTTGATAAAGCTTGTTGTAATTCATCTGCAGATATGTAGCCACTCCTATCCTTATCGACTCTGTATAAAAATGTTGGTATATATATATATTAGTTCTCAAAACAAAGTATAGAAAAAAGTGATTCGAAATATGTAGAAAAGTTACATCGATATACCTCCTGAAAATATCCCAAAGGAATTCTCTACTTGGCATTGGTGATTGGAATGCCATTTTCTCTGAAACAATAAAAAAAAATGTCTTGTTTTAAGCTGATGTTTAAATTTGGATATTACTTTTAATAAAGTAGTATTGTATTATTTTATTCCAAAAAATATAATTAATAACAATATGCGTTTTATATATACCCGATAATTTCACTGACTCGAGAACTACAGATCACAGTAAAGTATAAAAAAATTAACTTCTCCAATTTTTTTTTAAATTAAACACAAAGCAAACAACAACTAACTAGTTGCAGATCTTCGTTCTGGTTTTACAGTAACAAACAGACATCAGTATTTTCCCACACGTCAAGGATAAAAGAAAACCGTTTGGAAATCAGGAGAATACAAAAATGTATTTAACAAAATAAATTATAAATTATAAATTTCATGACTATACAAACTATAAAAATACAATATTATATATCATAAATATCAAGCGCTAAAAACGATTATAAAATAATATTAAAAATAAAAACATATGAGTTAGATTGATATCGGTTTGGAAGACATATAAGAAAATTATATATAATTTTCTGGATTTAAAGTACAAATTAATAATTAATTTCTAATAAGGAGTATATTTCTTAACATTTGGCTGAAAGGTTGTTGACATTCCGTTATTATTCTTTAAAAAAAAGGACAAGACATTTATCATATTTTCTTTGATACTAAAATGGCGGATGTCTCAAGCGACGACCGAAAAGTAAAGTTAACAAAAAATGGCAAAGTTGTTAAAAGACGGTTGCGAAATCCAGAAGGTAATTTAAAGGTTTAATATCTAAATTTTATAGAATCTATCTTTCACCATGTACCATTCATTATTCTCTTATATCCTTTGTTTAGTTTCCAAGTGTGTTTTGTATTTTTGACTCTTACTACATTTTAGATACGTAAGACTATTTCAATGTAATATTTGTTTTGAACTAAGATTACAGTTTAATTTTAACAATTCCTGTTATACGAAATTTAAGTGTTTCTGTACAATTGACAAGAGGTTTTTATATATACATATATATTGCAAATGCTCATTATTAATTTTGTTCGCAGTGAATAAAATTAGAGAAATTTAAGTATTATTATGAACATTTTCAGAATGGCATAAACAAAAACAAAAACGTTTGCGAATAGCTGGACTAGAATACATAAATGCTAATGGTAAAGTCGTTCCACCGAAACAGCCAGGGCCCGATTGCAATTGCCGCCGAAAATGCTTTCAAAAAGTCCCAGAAGACATTCGTCTCAAAACTTTTCAGGGTTTTTATTCCATGAAGACCCACGACGAACAGAATGCTTACCTCTTCGGTCTAATGAGACAGGTTGATGTAAAACGGAAAAGAGTCAAATCAAGTAGTAGACGTACCTGTACCTTCGAATACTTTATAAGGGTGAAAGGACGAGAAACCCAAGTATGTCAGACAGCTTTTAAAAACATCCATGCCATCACAGAGAGGAAAGTTAGAGTTTTATGCAAGAAGATGGATGATGGAGTCATGTTTCCCAGTGACAATCGAGGAAAAAATAGTCACAGAAGGTCTGGCGAGGTCCGGCTCCCTAAAGGTGTCATTGACCAAATTAAAACTCATATTTACTCAATTGTGCACACCCATAGGTTAAAAGATTTTATCAGGCTCGACAAAATTGCAGGTTTAGAAATTAATATATCAAAAATGTGGAAAGATTACATAAAGACATTTGATCCTGAAAATATTTCAGCTACTATGCCCAAATCTAAAAGAAGTCTGGAAGGTCAGAGTGAGCAAACACAGACAGCTCAACATGTACATCCCCAAGAACCTTTCGGTTCCATTGCCACATACTCTGGAAGTGGACACCTCGTTAATATAGGTGACAACTATTTTGAAAGTCAATATCAAACTGCTTCAGCTACTTCCAATGCATCAAACTTCTACCCTGCCCAAAATGGCTCTCAAGGGATGGGAATAATTTTGCAATCAACTGTCACTAGAACTACTCAACCGACAGCATTTATTTTACTCCAAACAAAACCTGAACCTCAACAAGAGAATTCTATTGCTATCAGCAACACTCCATATAACCAGAATGAGTTTATGATGCAAGATAAAGTAGATAAAAGCCTGATTACAGATAAAAAAATAAAAAAGGAAAGAAAAAGAGGTCCACTTGTGAAACAATGGAGATACACAAATATATTCCATGATGAAATAAATGGTGCAGCATTAGCGGCGATTAAAACACGACTCGGTATGTATTATGCTGAGAGTGACGCCGCAAGGAAAAAAGCCAAGGCTCGCCCCCAAGAAACTGTTCAGACACAAACCCCTGACCAGAATCACGTGCGGACGGAAAACCTTATAAGGACCGACAATCAGATGAGGACCGATGTCACATTTGTCACACCGATCAGGCCTTCACATGAACCTATGAGACCCATTGTGACAATATACACATAGTAGCTAACGAGTCTACATAAAATTACATAGACTGATAAGACTCAAATCCTCAAACTGACATCATGTTGTATGAAGTAATTTTGTGTTTTAGCCACATAGAGTAGATTGCCATTTACTGAAGCTTTTAATTATTAACATTATATACTGAACAAGTGATGATGTTAGCGACAGACCAGTGGTTTGTGCCGGTTTAACTAATTTAGTTTAAGTAACAATTAACAGTCACTATATTTAAGATACTTCTACTTGATTTATTTATATTATTGGTAGTAAAAATCATGACATTTTTATATTATGGATTAAGATCAAATAGCAGTTATTTAAAATTAAACATTTACTGTGTTAAATAATTTTAATTATTATTATCATTATAAGGAAATAGTGTATTTTTATTTAATATTTTAAGTAAAATGCTAAAAAGTATTAATGTATTTCATTGCCCTTGTCTGTTGAATCAAAAAACAAATATAATTTCTTAATAAGTGTTCCAGTTAATTATTTGATTTTAAAACATAAGGAGAATTTATAAACAATTAGAAAAGCAATTAGTTTGAAGTTTGAATATAAATTATAAGTATAATACAGTTTACTAAGTAGTATCGAAAGTTCATTTTTTTATTTCTAACATTGTTCAATGTAATAAGTTTTTAGATGAGCAAGAATCCACATCACACCTACCTTTGAAAGATTTAAATTATTTCTGCTCAAGTGCTGGCTAGCCCTTTAATGAAAAGCATAGAGAGTATAATTTAGATATTTTTTATTAAAGTACTGGCTATATGAATAACTTGGCTTTCTGAATTAAAGAGGAAATATTTCAATCTTCTGTATGTTGTTGAATATACAATTTCAGAACATGCTTATACAGTAAATTCTGGAAACCATATTTACAAGTGTTTATATACATTAGTAATAAAGAGTATGTATACATTTTAGTATAGCATAGTAATTTTTGACAATTTTAATACATTGCCATCTGCATCATCTGAATGGGTGAATGATAAATACATTTGGAGTTTTTTTAGAACTTTATTTTACACTTAAATTACGCGGACAATACACACACTCCTCCGGCAGCTTTGATCTTCTGCTCAGCTGTCTTTGAGAAGAACTTGGCCTTAACAATGACGGGTTGCTTGGGTAGTTTACCCTTGCCGAGAAGCTTGTAGTATCCCTGGAATAAAAACATATTAATCATTAACAGTAGAAAATTAAAATTATGGAATATTATTCATATTTTTGTTAACACTTTTCCTCTTAATAGATTATTAATAATAAATTACAGTATCTTTAATGGTTCAAAATACTTATACATTATTATTTATCATAGAAAAAGTACTCACAGCTTTGACAATGTTGATGACGGGGACTTTGCCATCAGTAGCATTGGCGTACTTGAGTCTAGACTGCTCAGACACTAGTGTCCACAGTTTGTCCAAGTTGAGAACAGGGCAGAATTCCTTGTTCCTTCTCAAGTGGTAGTTTCTCATACCAAGCTGGAAAAATAATAACAATAATAAAGTTTTAGTTTTAAATTTCGTATTAATTTAGGTAAAAAGTGAAGTTATTACCTTGCCAAAGTATCCAGGATGATATTTGTCCATGTTAATTCTGTGGTGGTGCTCACCTCCAGCGTTACCGCGACCTCCAGGATGCTTGCGGTGCTTACCTGTAATGTAATCACCATTTAACAATGTTTATACTGAACATATTTCTATTCATAACCATAATTCAAACAAAATTTAAATGCCGGCTTATATATAGAACAAAACAATAATAAAAGGCATTATACAATGTTCTTCATTTAATGAATATAAAACATATAAAATGAAAACAATATCCCAAAAACCGCGCTTCTCTTTTGATCCTGACAGAAAATGTGTTGTAGAATTTATGTTTTAATTTTTTTATATATATAGCAATTAAAAAGTTTACTAACCAATGCGTCCGTGTCCATGGCTCACATGTCCTCTTAACTTCCTAGTCTTCTTCTTGGAGGTGGCCTGCAGAACGACAAAAAGGTTAACATTCTCGTATTAAAAACCTTTATGGAATGGAAATATTTTGATCGGCAACACATAATTCACTACAATTACACAAAACTGCAAAATTTTTTAAATATGTTTGATGGATTGTTAAGAAAATTTCAGATAAACACGATTATAAACACCAACCATATTTCCTGCTTTCAACAAGAACTTTACAAAAGGAAAGAAAGATGTCAAATTGCGCCAAGTGTCATAAAATAATTGTTGCCATAAGTGAATTTATTATTTTGGTATATACACATGAGAAACCTATTAATGCAAATATAGATACAATTCAAATTCTAATTTAAGTATAAAATACTAAAATAAAAAAAAACTTATCAGAATAGTAAGATGCTAAAAATAAAGATACATTTTAAATTAATATACTCTACAGACATAGAAATACGAGTCGTTATTTTATATCTTCAAACGCATATATAAATTTTTTAAATACTCTCATCCATTAAAATGCAGTACTTCAAGCTGCTTTAAAATATATTTTTAATAAATGAACTTAAGTATGTATATTACGTTCCAATTTTTTTTTATTTACAAAATCATGATTATTCCTTTTTTTTACAATTCATTACTTTATTAACATTAATATTTCATTTATATGTATTCAGTATAACTGGATGGATATTTATTTCGTGTCTATCCCGCGTGTACTCATAGTGACTGATGTTATGTAGCTGAAAATAAGGTGGGAGCAATAGATATTTTCTAGGTTACTAGTTACTTACTATAACTTAGTTCACTTTATTCGCCATTCTAAATAACATATAAGAATATGTATCTCATACTTCATTGAGAGCCCACTTGTTGAAGTGTAAATTAGCCTTTTGTTAATAATATTAAGTACTCATGCAAGTCCATTTTATTTTATTTTATTAATATTCGAAGTTCAGTTTATTCAAAGTCAATCAATATATAGATATGTACTTATCTTATAATTGTAATCTTTCTTTTAAATGAAAATTGTTTTTGAAAAGTTAAATATTGTTATGGATGAATAGTAGTAGATATAGACGTTTATATTAAGTTAATATTATAAAAATCGGCAACGACATTTGCGGATTTCGGTTTTTTTTGTTACGGTTAACTTCACTTGTAATTGACATAATTTAATGGGGTAGTAGTCTGTGGTCAGTACGTTTCCAGAAAATGGTCGGATTGTGTGTCGAGCCCTGACACGTATTTAGTCAAAACTCGTAAATAAATGTTGGAAAAGTTTGTGGTCATGATATATTGATTGAACCCACCTTTCTAGAAATATTGAGAAACATTGAAAATGGAGTTCCGTGAGACGCTTTTAGCCGCTCAACGAAATCAACAACAAAAGTCATCTGTTGTAAGTTTTGGTTCTTATATTACGACTTATTAGCATTTTTCAAACGATTGATAAATACTTATTTTGAAGTACTTTTGAGTTTTAATTCAGTGTATTTTCTGTTGAACCTGAAGTATTTTCAAATATAGTTCTCAGCCCATGAAATAAAAGTACGATTGTTACTTTTATCCTTGTGCGACAATTAAATGACCAACAATTATAATAATATGCTATCTGTGTACAGTGTTTTATTCATTTGCAGGTCAATTGTTAACATTTTTACAATAACTATTGTCTCTCTAAAATTTCAGGGTAACACATATTATAAAGCACGTTTTGACCCTCCAAAGAAAGAAAATAAGCCGAGAGATAAACTTTCAGCTAATATACAAAAATTTTTGGCGAAAAAAGAAGAAGAAGAGAGACAGAAACAATTAGAAGCACAAAGAAAACGAGAGGAGCTTCTAGCTATGAGAGACCCCAAGGTTAAAAAATCTTAAGTACATATTATTCTACAAACAAAATGTATTTCATTAACAATATTATGGTGAAGCAGGGTTTTTAATAACTTTATACAAATATTATAGGCTTTAAGAAAAATACAGAAAACATTGAAAGTTATAAAGTCTGCAAATAAGTCGGTACTAGCAGATGCTATTGACAGGGAACATACAGCCGTTACCCTGGAGGGTCCAGAGCAGCCTGACCAAGATGACTATGGATATGAGTCTCAGGAAGCAGCTGCCTTATATGAGAAAATGATGCAAAAATATAGTAAACTGCCGGAACAACCAAAATTTTCATCTAGCGGTAAGTGTTGTATTGTCAGACCTCACAAATATTATTCTCTTGACGTAATTGTTGGAAGGTTGGCTTTCTGTTATCTGTAGGTTGGATAAATAAACATAGGATAATATTAACATAGTACATAAAGATGAAAATATTGTAAAAATGGCACGGTGTCAGTTAATTATTAGAGAATTTTACATCAACTAATTATTTGCATTCACAATCCAGCTTTCCCACACTTTTGACCACAAACCGACACCTTTGACCACAGGATGTTTTTATTATATGAATGATTGTTGGCACATTTTATTATATAAGGTAATTTTTATATAAAAGCCTAATGATTTAATAAGTATCTTTTCTCTGAAGTATAAAATAGGCATTAAGGGTAATAAATTTTTATAACTCTCTAATCACAAATTTTAAAACAGCACTATCAGTACTTACATATTATGTTCTCGTAAACACCATTGTTTTTGGACCTCAGTTTTCACTTAAAGTGCTAAAAAATAAGGATCACACATTATGGTGTTTCCATTTACATTGAAAAAATTATCACCCTAACCGACTTTAGGTATACATAATTCTAATTGTACTACTTAGTCATAATTTTTGCATGTTTTATAATGTTATAAACTGGTTTTTTTTAATAACAAATATAAAATTTTCAGGTAACAATGTAAATAAAGACATAAATGGTACTCGGGAAAGAGTGAAACATGCTCTCCGTCATGAAGATGATCCAGTCCCTCATAAGAGACGACGAAGAACTGAAAATGGAGGTAACAATAGTTGATAACAGAATAAAAATTGTTCAATAGTACTATTTATTCAGGTCACTGTCCATTTTAAAGTTATCTGGTGCATCTGTATTTAAATTGTTTGTTAACATCACTCTGTAAGATCTACTTATTAGTAAAACGATATATTGTGACTGAAACACGTCTTTGTTTTGTATGTATTTAAATTATTTGAACTTAGAGCACCAAGACATTCAGTGTTTTAAGACAAAATGAATTTTTGACTTCATTTTGATCTTTGTGTTAATATTTTTCACATATATTTTTCACTAAAGACAGTCGAACCCGAACTGTCCATTATGTGCTTGATATCCGTAGATCAACTTTAAGGCTTTCTATGTAATATCTAAACCGAATAAGGTCTTCTCGATGACTCACTGTATCCTCAGAAATAAATGTGCTTAAATAATTTATCAGGTTGTTGTATTCTAAAATTTAAATTTGCTTACTAGACAGGAGAATTTTCAGTTTTAATAATGTTCGTATTATTTTTACAATTGAAATCTGTTTTTATTATTGCATAAAAAATAACTTAAATACAGGTTACATTTGAATTGCAAATATTAAAGTTGGTTGTTAACTGATGTACTTAAAAATATTTTGAGTCTTACCATACTTTATAACTTTTACTGTAAAAATTACGTTGCTCATAAATTATTATTGCAGACAGAGAACTCAGTCCGCCGCAGAGATACGAACCAGAGCCAAAGAGAGATGAAAAATCTGACAGACCCAAAATAAAGAAACCCGCCCCACCACCAATGGATTTCAATCAGTTGTTGAAACTAGCCGAGCAAAAGAAGAGCGAGCCGATTGAATTGGCAACAAAGAAGGTTGCATCAGAGCCAGAGCCAGAGCGGCCAATGACCAAGAAACAGAAACGAGAATACGAAGAGGAAATGGCGAGGCGACAGCGGAAACAGATGAGATTGGAAGCTGAAAAATCAGGAGGACGGAAAGTTAGCCACGGAACTGGTAAGAAGACTTGTGTGGAACATATTTTGTGTATCAGTAATCACGATAATAGTGAAAGAGAATATTGACAAAAGAGGTTTAATTTCATTGATTGAGAATTAAATTAAATTGTATAAATAACTTATTATTAATATCTATAGAAATATGGGAATTTATTCTGCTTTTAAAATTTTTTAGTTGTAAAGGAAGAAAAAGCATCAGAGAGAGACAGAAAACCACAGCCTCCTGGACTTGGTCGAATCCCAAAATTAAGTGACAAATTGTCAAGTACTACAAGAACTGAAGTTAAAACACATGACAAGGAAAGAGAAAAAGATAGACGTAGTAGCGATAGAGACAGAGGGCGAGAAGAATTAGTGAGAAGAGAAAGAGAAAGGGCTAGAGAAGATGCACTACGAAAGGATAAAGAAAGATGTAGGGAAGACGCCATAAAGAAAGATAAAAGTAAAGTAGACAAAGAAAAGATAGAACGAGACAAATTAAGATTAGACAAAGAAAGATTAGATAAATTAAAAGCTGAGAGAGAAAGAATTGACAGGGAAATGGAAAGATTAAATAGAGATAGAGAAAAATTAGAGAAAACAAAAGCGAAGCTAGAGACGAAAACTGTAGATAGAGATAGGCATTTAGATAGATCAAAGTTAGGTTCCAAAGAACGAGATGTTAAGAAGAGTATAGATTTGAAATCACAAAACACATACAGGATAGACAAAAACTGTAATGAAAAGAGACCAGTGCAGCAAAGAAATAGCGACAACAAAATGAATGGTCAGAGTTCACAGGGAAAACCAGTGCCAAAACTAGGTAAGGAACAAAATGTAAATAGGTATGATATTAAAGATAAAGCTTTACTTAAACAGAGACCAGTGAATGGTGTTCCAAGGACGGGGGAGGCGAGTAGGGGCTTACAGAGACAAGCTGATGAGAAACGACCAAATGTCAACGGAAAAGTTGCTCCAAAGATGACAAACAGTTTTGATTTCGATAAACATGTCAATTCACTTGGTAAGAATGGCACTAAATATACAGTCGGTGATGTTAAGAGGAAGCCAAATCCTAATGATATAAAGAAGAAACAGAAACGTAAGTACACAGACAATATAAAATATATTATATATTATAGACAGATAATATAAAATATATTGAAGTAATCTTCAAGCTTATTGAAATGTAATATTTTCAGGTCGAATGGTGGACTCAGATTCTGAATATGACTCCGAGATGGACGACTTCATTGATGATGGAGATGAGAACATGGATTACTCCAAACACATCAAAGAAATATTTGGTTATGATAAATCTAAGTGAGTTATATTACTACCATACTGTTGACTATATATATATATATATAATTAGTAATATGTGAAGCGGCCCCAAGAAAATTAATAAATTGAAAGACATGTGCCCATTAAATTATTTGATATAAATACTTTTTTATGACAATGAAGAAGTTTTTAATGTTTTTTAATATTTTCTCTTTCTAGATACCGAGACATGGATGACGATGATGATCCGATGATGGAATCTAGTTTTGCCCGACAACAAAGAGAGGAATATATAAGCAAGAAAATTGGTAATATTATAATTTAGGTCTGCATGATATAAATAAAGTATGATTTAACATTTATTAATAATGACATATAATTTAAGGTATCATGGAAGATTTAGAAGATATGAGAATGGAGGCAATGGAAAAAAGCAAAAAGAAGAAATCCAGGCGGCTGAGCGATGATGACTGATCAGAATTGATTCAAAATACATTGGACCAATAGATTTTCTTTGATAATTTTGTACGCCTCAAAATGTACATATGATACATTTATAAAGCTGAAATTACTTTTGTTCTGACAGCACCAAGCAAGGAACTAATAACTAATCTGTTGCTTAATGAGCTATAAAGAATGAATTAAAATATTATAGTCGCCCTGTTGTAAACTTTTTGTATAATAATCGTTGATAAGCATAATCATGAATGACCTACAGTATGGGTTTGCACAAATGTAACATATGTTATAGATACATTACAAAATAAAACTGCCCCCTTATTATACATCATTAGTTTATTGTAATGTTTTAATTTTTTTGGTTTGCGAGTTGTAAATAAAATTAAATTATTTGTGATAAACATATTAGTGTAAGGAATAAGGTTTTACTGCTCAGCAATGTAATAAAGATGTGCGGAATAATATTTTGTTGAATATAAATTTACCTTCATTTACACTAAATGCATTTTGCTGAATTCTTAACTTTATTAATTATGGACACTTAATATTTGCTTTATGTATAATAATATTTAGATTTAAAAGTATGTATTAAGAAAATTATTTCATTAAGAGGTAAAACAATTTAAAATATATGGGAATGAAAAATATAATATAAACAAAAAAAATAATGATTAATAAATTTATTACGAGCATATAACAAGTTTCTTTTTATTTTTTGTTACCAACTAAGAGAGTAATTGTCTTCTTTATTAAGATAATTGGGCATTACTATTTCACAATAACTCTGGCCTCTGTACGAACTATAGAGAATTTTGTCGACATTTTTAATCTATATAATTTTGCAATTATCCCCGAACAACTAACTTAAAACTTCTGATAAGAATGATAATAAAATGGTGACCAACTAACTACCTACTCGTTTTTATCGAGTCAGTAACATATTACTCACTTATACTCAAAAATTTCCTTTTTACTCTTTTGTAGATGATCAAGTATTTAAGAGAGTATTAAATCCACATTCGACTCTATACATACAATTGTTTTCTTTTATTAATTATTTGTATAACAAGCTAGACTTCGCACGATTCTTATTATTTTTATATGCACTTCTGAATTAAAAGTTATTACTTATTATACATAAAAGAATTATCTTTTTCCAAAAACTTAAATTTATATAGACGGGGGGATTTAATTAAAATAGATTACCAGTAACAAAAATATATAAACTGCAATAATAAAAAATAAGATTATAATTACTCTTTTACCCGTATCTATTTTCCTTTTTTCTTATGAGTTAGTTATATCTATTCATTTATTTGTATTGTCTAAGATCATCAAATAAAAGTATCCATCCAAAATTATTAAAAAAAAAATGGCTGATATTATTAAAAATTTACATTTTATATATTAATATTAACCATGGACTAATACTTTTTCTTTATTTCAGAAATACTAATTACTGTATATATTCTACGGCAGTTCATATTTCCGTTTAGATACCTTTATAGAATTCCAATGTCAAATATGTCAAGATTTATGTGTGAACTTATTTTGCAACACAGAAAAGTACGTAGCTAGCGTAGCCTCGTAGGTGTAAAATAAGAACGTGTATTTTTGAAGAATTGAAATTGTAAAAATAATTAGTGAGAGTAATTTTTAACTAAGGATCTAACACTTAAATAAATTATATAGCTCATTTTATTTATATAAATTTTTAGAGAAATAAATAAGGTAAATGTCACCAATTTTGAAATCATAAGAACGCTTATTAATTTATTTCGACTTTAAGATTTCATAATAACGGGAGTAAATTTATTTTTCAGCTCCCTTAATAATATTGAAAATATTTCATTTTAGTTAACTATGAAAATGTTAACAAGTATTGACGATATACCTGAACTGTGCAAGGAGAATGTATACATTAAAGACAAAGAAAGTTTATTAAAGAATATCAACAAGATCATTGCTGAAGGCCATAAGAAATTGCAAATTTTGACGGATTTCGATCACACATTAACAAGGCATGATGTGGATGGTGTACCCGTGCTTACTAGTTTTGGTGACTATACAATACACACACAAAAATGACTTATATAATCTAGTGATAATGTACATTTCATGAGTTTTTTTAATATTTTTTAGGAATGTTTAAGGAGTGTCCCTCAGTACCCCAAAAGTACAAAGATGATGAAACAATGTTAGCCAATAAATATAAACCAATTGAAGTAGATGCTAATATGAGCATTGAAGATAAAGTGAAACACATGAAAGACTGGTACATGGCCTCACATAATTTAATGAAGTATGTATAAATATAATACAGCCGATATAAATGTTAAGAAGATGTATATTTATATTTAAAAACGAAACTTATATATATATATTTTATTTCAGGGGTCTTAAGTTTCCTAGGAATGAACTTATGGATATTGGTCATAAGATGGTTGGATGTTTCCGGTAAATAACATTTTATATTTCTGTTACAACTTTTATAGGATACATGCTGTTTTACTACGTAATACAACACCATGTATTTAAAAATTTAATTAATGTCTCTTCTGCTGAAACTATGAGAAAAATATAGTTATTTCCATTAACAAAAGTTCCTTTATCCTAATTCAAATGTTTGGGTATTGTAATGTGTGTAAAACTAGAAAAATATTAAAGATGTACCAATTGTGAGTTTTAAATTTAACTTTAGCCATAATTAAATCTGAAATGCTGTTCTGTGCTTCATGTAGCAATTTTAAACATAATTTTTTTTGGGTTTTATGACATCCAATTTCTTCTGATTGAGTAACAATAAAAAAAAGGTTTAAAGCATTATATACATACATTTGAAATTTTACTAAACAAATAACTTATATATTTTTAAATTTCAATTAAATTCAAGAGAATGAAGGTAGAACTGCAGTTTAATATATTATTCCCTTTTAATTTTTTAAAGGAAAGGTGTCAATGATTTGATTTCTTGGAGCGAGTGTCACCAGGTGCCTGTGCTAGTGTTCTCAGCTGGTCTCGGCGAGTGTGTCGTCGCTGCTCTTCAGGCCGCTAAATTCTTACTACCTAATGTCAAGGTTTGTATTAAACACATTGTTTTTTGACATTTCCTCCAACAATAGTTTTATTCCCAAGGGTTTTCAATGTTTTTTTATGTCATTTTTACTCATTTCTGATGCATATTGAACCAGCTCTTGAATGTGTATTCTGCTGTGAGGTTTATCATTTACTTTGGTAGTTTTCAGTGGATTTTGTAACTGAGATAAAATGGGGAACTTTTGTTGCTTATATTACATTAAATATATTTAGATAATTTAAAGGTTTGAAAGTATTCAATGTTACAAGTTTTCTTGACGGAACGATTCAGTGCGCATGGTTGGAAGTTCTCTCCCGAGTACACTTGGGGGCACTTAATTTGAAAACATTGTTATTGTTACTGTAAAGAGTTTTTCTTATTGAGACCATCAAAAGTGACCAGTTTTTGTTGCACTAATATAGTCTTTTGTTCCAGGTGATATCCAATTTTCTTGCAATGGATGAAAATGATAACATAGTTGGCATTCAAGGTGAAATAATACATACTTATAATAAAAATGAAACAGCTATAAAACATACAGAATATTACGGTATGGTTAAGGAGAGGAATAACGTTCTGTTAATGGGCGACAATATCGGTGACGCGGGTATGGCAGAGGGGATGGAGCATTGTGATGTAGTCATCAAAATAGGATTCCTCGGCAGAAACACAGAAGCCAATCTACAGAACTATGTGTGCACGTTTGATATAGTCGTTGTTAACGAACATACTATGGATATAGCCAATGCAATATTAAAACTAGTGCTGTGAATTTTATATTATTCTTATATTATATATTTTAGTGTTGTTGATTTAAAACGTTCATTTTTTATTTTTTTTTTGTTAAATAGGTTTTATTGATAATCTGATCTAACTTATACTCGTGGAGGAAAATGCATGTCCAAGGTATTTGATACCCTAGGAAGCATCGTTTAAAGTGATTTTTTGATAGTATGTAGTATTGTCTGCAGTCAACTTTTTTTTCATTAATATGTCAAGAAACAAGTACAAACAACTTTTTTTTTGTTATGAAATACTATTTCAAATTTTTATGTACATTTCTCATTTATAAGTATAACTTATTTTGAGATTACGGTTTCTTTGTGGTTTTAAAATTTTCTGTTGAATTGATATTTGTAAGGTAATAAATAATTGTCTGAACATATTTTAACTAAACTTGAAAATGTTTTTGGTACTTAGCCTTAGTACTGGTTCCTTTAAATGAAAAATGTGCTTTACTTTTTTTATAACTTTTTTTTTTTATTAAAATTGTAATGGGATATTCTTTGTCGGAATAAAAAAATATTCATTATTATACAAACTCTATGTTGACTTTTTATCTGATCTTGTCCTCTGTTTTAAGATTGATGCAAAAGTATGTAACGTTACAGCTTATCAATGGATCAACCGATTTTGATGCAGTTTATGTAATTTGAAACCAATTTAATTGCAGTGGTTTCTAGTCGTATTTAGTTGATATTGATTCAGCATTGTAAAAGTATCAGCTCTGTATAAATACCCGTTGGTGCTTTACATGACAGCTTAATCTTTATATGATGAACAATGCCTAGTTATATTCTGTTTGATAAAAATAGTTATATATAGTTCAATGTTGACATTTCAAATGACAGTTCCTTTGATGCAGGTTTGGCGTTTTTGTATATATTATTTAAAACTAATAGACAGGAAAATAAAACAAGGATGAAAAAAGAAATTTAGTATCTTGTTATTATTAAAAACATGTATGTATGTATGCATGTATGAATATAAATGTATTTTCTAGTCACCGCTGTGATTGTTTGTATTCTCTGTAATTTAAAGTTGGCCGTGTGATAACATTGCAATATATATCTGTGTCATAGATTAGCAAAGCATGCCACTGGTATAAAGATATCAAAACTATCCCGTTACATTGTTTTCTGTGATAATGTGCACGATTCCTCTGTTATATAACATTTCTATATAATGCAATATAATTGTTTATTTGAATTTTTAATGTTTTCCCCCTGAAAATATTATATTCTATAAATGTATAGGCTGTACCCTGATGAGGCCTGTGCCAACATCAAACGGTCTCCCTTACAGAAACTGATTCGTTACATTTTTATCAATGACACCAATGATTTATAAGGGCATTATAAATATTCTGTAGTATTGTCATATATGACTTTTAGATCACAACTTAAGATATGACGAAATACTATTCGTTGGTAAGACTAGAAATAAATTAATTATATATTGCGTCAAATTTAAACTGTAATTTTTAACATAATTACTTTTATATAAATGCCATTTTGATCATCGCCATGATTTTAGATATAAATTAATTTGTATTTCAATCTCTATAATATATTTATTTAAAGACTGAATCATAAATGCCTTTGTCTGTTAAACATAGGAATATTAAAAAGAGACTTATGGCAAGATCTACGTCTCGGACGAGCTAGTTTGTCGGAATGACTGGAAAATACATAGTACATCATATCCACCAGTTTAGTTTAAAATCAACAAATTAAAAGCTCTAAATAAACAACAGTCTTAGAACATACAAGGTATTTACAAGAATATTTATTAAATATAAAAATATCCTACTGTACATATAACAATTATTATCAATGTAGAAATATATATCTGTTATGTATGTACAACTAGAAACAGTATTAAAAATAGTCAAATCTTTAGGAATCTACATCTAGGCAGTGTCGAGAGAAATACACAGGCACGGGCACTACACAAGGCACTTGTAAAGAGAGTTAAACAAATATATATATAAGACGTTACAGTTCGACAGACGAAAACAAAAAGCGTCATAAATAACCAGACTATTAAATGTAGCTGGAATGTATGCTGACCTCAAGAAGGGTGTATTTCTCATCTTAAATCCACATCCGGTTACTTCAAGATGATAATGACAAAAGGCAGATTTTAGTAACACATAACTTTTGGTTTTGAATTTTACGTTGTTTTAATCTGTGGCAAGACAAATGTAGATAACGAAGACGTTCCAACGAAGCACCGGATATGAACGAATAATGTAAGGTCTAGACACCACCAGTCACCGACAAGGCAAGTACGTTAAAAGCTATGACACGAAGGAAGCCAAATGTCTAATTCATAAAAATATAATTTCATTAATTTAATATTATATGTGATACTAACGAACAACACCGACGAGCTCGTCTGGAACCGGCGACTGACGCCGGAACTCGGACTTAGGGTCGGCGAGGCGTCGGTAAAGAATAAGTACCATTGAACGTTGAACACATTAGACCGTAAGGAGTTCTACTAACACATACATTGGCAGATCCATCGGACGCGCGGCTCCGAGGCGCCGTCCATAGGCTCGCTAATAAAATACTCGATATAAAAGTCGCCGACAATGGAAGGCTCGGCCCGGGTCCGACTAACAAACCGACGCATTGGTCCCGCGGTATCGTATAAAAGCACAATATATTATCACTACAATTACAATACATTAGTTTCTAACGACAGATCACAGCCTAGTGGTTAATGTCAGAGGTGTTGGAGGCCGTCCCCCGCGTCACGTGATGGCCGTCACGTCCGGCTGAGTCTTCTGCAGCCCGTCCTCGTCCGTGGCTCTGGAACAGGTTTACGAACACTATGAATATCAACAACATTATTGAAATGCGTGGCGAATTGTGTGTGTACGTTACCTGTAAACGTGTGCGGAGGCGGAGGGCGTGTGGTAGTGTGCGGCGTACGGCCGGGCCCGCCGCCGCCTGGCGAGCACGGCCCGCCCGAGAGCACCCGGACGAACGGAGTTACGGATCGCGTGCCATGTTAATCTGGAATATATACAAATATGTATTAACATCCATATAATAATGAGCTCCCTTCCAACCTCTAGAGTATAGATTACCTTGAGTGAACAGGTCGAGATATGAAGTTAAAATAAGACAGACAAAACCAAGATCAACAAACGCCATTTAATACAAACTGTGGGACTATGGACGTGGTAAAGTAATGTAACTTTTAACGAGAATTTTCTTGAAGTTGGAGAGGGGGGAGGAGGGGGAGTGTCGGTACTCCGTATTTTATTTAGTTTAGTCTGAGCTAGCGGCTGATGTAGTGACCATACCTGGGCGCCAACGCCGCCACCGTAGTGACGATGACGACCAGCCAGTAGACTGGGTCGACGAAGGCGTGATGCATCACGAAGTATGTGGAGGGTAGCTTGAAGCAGGAAACACACACCGTCTGGTAGACCAGGGTCAGCAGGAAGAACGAGCCCAGGGAACCCGTCAGGGCCAGCAGGTGGATCACAGTCTGAGGGGTCACATGACATACATATATAAGGGACCTTCATAATATATTATCATGTATAATGTATACAGTCTGGGGCCGCCTCAAACAAGACTATGTGACGTGTTAAAGGTACTTTCTTTTTTAATTTATCTGTCGTATTGAATAAAGCTAAAACAAGAAACACTATTGTAAGAACACTTTATGGAGTGTCAATCTTGGCACGAATAAGAAGAGCTTCGGTGGGATACAAAATCTATGCAAACCGACGCTCATTCAAAAGCGGCCTTTGCCTTACGCTTGTATGTACCCCCACATTGCTTCGTAGACACAAATCCGTCTCAATATCTCAATACACCCCCCACGTGCTGCACCCGTGCTTTGGTTGAGGTTTCCCGTACAGTGAGAAGCTTTAGTGCCGTGGCTTTAATAGCGAAAACTCATTGAAATGTTTTGTCAACATCTTTCTGTAGTGCTGTATCTAACGACTCACGAGTGTAACACACCACACTTTCTAAAACTTACAAGTTTCTTAAAAAATAGCTGCATGTAATATACAAACGACAAACTTTACAACGTCCACTTATTTGACGGAATCTAAATCCGATCCAAATGTGTCATGGCAACTTTTTTTTTAATTCCCCAATCTTTAATCCCATATATAAAACCTTCACAGAGAAAAAAAACAAATAATATTGTATTAACCCACTGTCATAGTTATAATTGTAGATACGGAATATTATATCAATATCTAACCCAGCTCCTGGTCTCTATGGCGACGTACACCAGCATGATGACGAGGCAGCAGGTCATGTTACAGAGGCCGAACAGCCAGAGGTCTACGTCCGAGTCCCAGTAGGCCTGTTTGGCGGTGAAGAAGATCACGACGCTGATGTACACCGACTCCGCCAACACCAGCCAGTACGAGTGAGCCCTGTAGGACAGGCCGCGGCGACACGCGCTGTACAGCCCCGGCCGCTCCGACAGCAGGCCGCTGGGAGCTACGCGGTCGTACGCACCTGGGATGTACATACATATGTCTGACGTCACTACATAAAGCACCTACTTCAGTTGAAATACATTGAGACTGAGATTTCCATTGAGTTCTTATTCTACATATAATATTATAGTAGAGAATACACAAATAAGTTAACTAGTAGGTATGTATCTGATATCTACATAGGATGTATGTATATAAGTGTCAGTCTGGCACGAGTCTAGGATCTCGTCCGTGTATATGTTCGTTTACACATATACCTATGACTATGGGCGGGAAGGCTGTGAAGGCGAGGTTGTACGCCATGAGGTGGAGTTGGTCGATCATCACGGACGAGGAGTAGCCGCAGTACAACTGGTACCAGAACACGAGGAACACGAACGTCTGTAACATTACACGGCTTATACAGGTGTGAGAGATAACGACCGAGTGGAAGAACGGAAGAGATGTTAAAATGCGGCGAAATATAGTACTATACCGATACAAGTTAGCAAAAATATTATTTGGGGTCACTTGCAGAATAATTTACACTCGTATTACGCGCACACACAAATATACATATATATATGTATACATGTTTGAATCGTAATTGGGTGATACAAACAGTATTTTATTAGAAATATGTTATATCACTAATATATTTTAGATGACTTTAGCCGGCACTTCGATGTAATACAGAATGAATTGAATACTGACAGCGTTCTTAAGGAAGAAGTAGAGTATCATCCTGGCGAGCCTGTCGTAACACCAATGACCGTGGACGAGCAGCAGGCGCTCCACGAACTTGAAGCGGGGGAGGGCGAAGTCCGAGGCCATCACCGCCTGGCGACCCTCCTGACCTGAGAGACCTGGGGCACACACAAACATCATCAGCTCATGAAGAACACGGCTGGAGGTAGATCTCCTGGAAACTCTGTCGCCATATCCGGTCTTAGGGCTTCTAATTACATACAACATGAATAGGAAGATATTACGTAATGTGATTTTGTAATGGTAATTTTTATTTAAATAATCTTTATTCGTATCAGATCTACATTAGATTGCGATATATTTTTATACTATTATAATGTACATGAGACTATTTAATAATACCTCCGTCACAGATGACGTGTTTGTATGTCTCCTTTCGTTCACTTACCAACACCAACATCGGCTGTCTGAATCATAGACACATCATTGGCACCGTCCCCTATAGCTAGCGTCGTAACTCCGAGTTCTTCTTTAACAGCCTGTTAAGTTTAAACTATTTGTAATTTTTTAAGTATATTTATAATTCACTAAAATAGTTAATGCCTGAAACATGCGAGGACTGAGCAAAACCCAACAATTAAAAAAGTATCTACTACTAGGTACTGCGCGAACTGTACACACATGCACGCTCACACGGATGTCACATACATGTATAAGGACCCACGCACATGTATGCATACACACTACCGCACACATCGACAGTCGTGTACGGTGACTCACACACACAGACACAGACCAACCTTGACGACAGAAGCCTTCTACATGTATGAGGACACGCGCACATGCATGAATACACATACAACTACACTCTCTTATAGTCGTGTACGGTGACTGACACACACACAGACCAACCTTGACGATATAAGCCTTCTGTAGCGGCGTGGCCCGACAGCAGAGTACGGCGGAGCAGCGCCTGGCCAGTGAGAGGAAGGGCGCCACCAGGCCGGAGCGGCGGTCGAGGATGTAGGTGAGGGTGCGGCCGTCCACCACCAGCGCGCGACCACCGCCGCCCTCCACCGCGCCGCCCTCCAGGTAACTCTTGATAGTGGACTCGGCGTGCTCCTGATGGACGTTATAGGAGCTTATAAAAGGTGTACTAAATCTTTATAGCTAGTTCTGTAATCTATGAAATTGATATTCTGAAATAAAAAACCTCTATGTGGGCCATTTTTTAATGTCTATGTTTGATTGTTTCTTTTTTCTCGAATATTCTCCTGTTTTATCATGTGCTGTAAGACTAACCAAATAGTATTTAATTGGTATGTAATTGTTAGAATGTACCACAGCCCCTAACCTTGTCCCTCGACATGAGATGCAGCAGTCTGTCGCTCTGTGAGAACAAAGCCGCTGAGTAAGCTATGTTGATGGCCGTCTCCGGCTTGTCTCCGGTCAGAACCCATACCACGATACCAGCGTCGAGTAACGCCCGAACAGTGCGTGGAACGTCCTCCTGAAGACGATCCTCGACCCCCGTCGCCCCTACTAAGGTTAGCGCGCTCTCTAACCTTGCCAGCGACTCTCGCATGCGTTTTTCTCGACCTGGAATTTCGATTGACATTTTGTTTACGAACAATTTTCTCGAATCTAAAATACTGACAGTATTATTTATATAGTTCTTGGGATACTTTTTTTATATTACCTTCGCCAATTTCGCTGGCCCTGGTGTGTCCAGCCAGCCATTCCTCCCACAGAGCGGGTTGCATCGTTCGTTTTGCCATGACCAGTGTGCGAAGACCCGCTCGTGAGTACTCCAGTAATAGCGACTTGGTTCTTTCCAAGGCGGCCGCTTCTGCAGATCCGGCTCTCATGGGCGCCAGTGCTCCCAACACCATACTATCCGCTCCTTTCACGTATAAAACTACCTGTAACATTAATGTACTTTTTGTAACTAAAATATATCTTCTGAGTTTACGTAGTGAATGCTACCGGCTTGGCGAGGAAAGAAAATACTCATAATAAGGATCTACGGATTCGAACCCGGGACATCCACGGCATAGAACATTTGTTGAATAATGAACTTGTTTTAAATCGATTATTGATATACATGTGAGGGAAATTATCACAGGCTGACTTTATTACTGGTTTATTTGATTTGTACGTTTTATTACCTGGGGAGTGATTTTTAATTTAATTTAGCTAAGATGTAGTCATTTTTCATAGAGGATAGTGGACGAAATGTTTTAAAACCTTGGGTTAGAGCAAGAAAGATACGAGGAAGCAGTTAGTCTATGTATCTTTACAATGCCATTACCTGTCCTGTAGGTGTTCTCAGGGCGACGGACATACATTTCCTGTTGGAGTCGAATTGTTGGACCCTGACCACCTTCAGCTTGGACAGTTCCCCTCGTATCCCCAGCTCCACTTCATCCACCGACCGTCCTCTTAACTCGTAACCGTAGGCTAAGGCCGCCTCCGCTAAGGCCAACTCATCCGGACTCTCAGCCTCGAAACGCGCCAGCTATATTCATTCCATCAATTTATTTTACATGCAAATTAATTCGCGTTTTTAACAAGCACTCCTAAGACGAATGTGTTTCAATTAGTGCGATTAAAGCTGCGATATTAATATTATGAACTTGCAAGTGTTACAGCGCGCTGTGCGGATGTTTTATGTACTTTCACGGAAAAACTTCTGAACAGATTTTGATGAAACTTTCCAGTGATGTAGGTTAGGTCTTAGAGAATATCTAGGTTTATAATTTATAAAAAAAATAGTGGGTCTTATATGAAAAAAAATCACATATGTTATATGATGGCGCCGCCAGTTGGTTGCCATATCTATTTTATTTCAGTAAATAAAAGCTATTTCTGGAACCAATTTCGAAGACGAAAAACTAGTATCTAATGAATAAACAAAATATTGGATCCAAGTAAAGCTAGCTATCAAAATATAGCTTTATAAAGTATGGTTAATGTTGTTTTTCACCTGTATTTCAGCCGACGTGCTCGGCTCGCTGATGCTGTCTTCCCGACTGCTGAACGGTAGTTTGGGAAGGCGGAGACGCAGCGGGGAGGTGGTGGAGGGCGGCGGGGACGGCGTTGTGGACCGAGATTCAGTTAATCTAGCGTACCTCCAAACCAATCGTATTTAAATGTAGACGGTTTTTTTTTTTAATTTAGTTCCAAAGCGTAAGCGTTCATGCAACCTCGTCGATAAATTTCGAACCGCGCCAAGATAAATGAAATTTTGGTTCGAATTTCACGTATTATATATATATTGAGAGTTGTATAACTTTTATTGCGGTATCTCTAAAATATTAACCCTCATAAAACGTCGTCGATGTATTTTGAACGGCGCCAAGAGGAACGGGTTGTGTTCCATTTTCAAATACAGTATATATAGCAGCTGTAAAGCGATTTGAACGTTCAATCGATACTCACTTATCGTTTGATCGGAGCGTTCCGTTCCTCGTCGGCTTGCGCACGTGCTCGCTGCTCGTGCTCATCTGCATAGCGTCCACGTGAGGCTGGCTCACCACCACCGTGTTGCAAACAGCCAGGATCAAGAGGAACTCGGAGACCTTTGTTTTAAATATAGAACGAAATTTGAGTATCGAACATATTTTGTATAAGACAAAGGTGATGTTTTTTAAATTTCCATTCTCATACCAGCATTATACTTTATACCGTTTAAAAAATATATACTTTAATAAAAAAAAAAGATTACTTTTATTAAAGATTCATTTTATTCCAGTGCAATTTTATCGATTTCCGTATATTTTGGTAATTACGAAAAAACAATTTCATGGCAATACGTGAGGTACAATCATGACGCATCTGCTTTGTTCTTGTAATCTTCGTTTAAAATTTTAAAGGCCCCGATAATATTAGTATGAGTTCTTTATATTATTGTTTAAAATAAACCGTCTTCGCCTTTAATTGTGATAATTATCAGTATTGAGTATCACCTTACACTTCCATTTTAAAAGATATTTGTTAGTAATACATTCCCATTATCGGCTTCGTGGCCATTTTGTGTAAAAAATTATACTATGGCTGTAATATTCGTGTTTACTCATTAATTGTCGATGTTTGTAACAATAAGAAGTTTTTCTAATGTAACTTGTACGATTTTACAATTAAAAGAGATGTTGCTATATAAACTACCTTATGCGTGTGTTGAGGGTCGTTGCTGTCTAGAAGATGTTGAAGCAATCTTCTGTTGGGTGAGACTTTTGTTATCGGAGTGACGATGGGCGGTAAGGAGCTGGAGGGCGCGGCATCTGGCCCGGGCGGATGGTCGTAGTCAACCCCGCCGACCGTACACCGCCTGAAGACCATCTTATTCTCGGTCAAGGTGCCGGTCTTGTCGCTGAACAAATAACTGACCTGCCCCAACTCCTCCGTTATGTTCAACGCCCGGCACTCAGTCCGCGTGTTTGTAACCGAATCATACATCTCAACGTCCTGATGTATGTGGTAGACTTGCAACAGCTTCGTCATTTCTATAGTAACGTATAGCGACACCGGTATCATCACTTGAAGGACTATGATGTACGTCCAAAATATCAGCAGGCCTTCGTAAGCTGGTTTCTCTGCGTACGGTATGAAAGGCGTGTATTTCATGACGGCTGGGTTGTAGAAGTCCAACCACACTTTACAGCCAACAGCACCAGCACAGCAGAGAAACAGCAACACCAGAACACACCAGATAACATCGGTATTCATTTTTTTCTCTAACTTGGAACATTTGTATCTCGGCCCGCCGTTGTTGAGCATGGCCTTTGTTTCATGTCCCGCGTACACGACGATGCCTTCAATGTAATCCGTGTTCTTGATTGTGCATTCTCTCAGCAGGAGGTTATCAGAGTTTAGCGGAACTCGAGTACCGTCCGGGTGTGATATAGTCCCGTTGAACCTATAAATCTTCGTGGACGGCCGCTCCACCTCCACGGAGCTACGGAATTTCATAGGGGAAAACTCCAATCGCTGAAAAGTAAAATACGAAATTTTCTTCAACTCAAATAATAATGAGAAGTGACGGTAACATGAGCAAGAGTATATATACAGGTTATTTTTATTGTAGTCATTAAGACGGGGTCTAGAAAGTTTTCTGATGACACATTTGTCGCGGTGACGATTACCGCGATGGCTTAAACGCAGCTTGATGACGCGAAGTTGTAGTGACAATATTTAAACTGATGTTAAACACAGAGCCGGTCGACGGTTCAATGATCATCTAGTTTACGGGCTACATCCCACGCGGTATTGTTAGAAAACATACCGCGATTCTGTTACTAAATATAATAAAATTATCACAATGAACGAACAGCGACAAATTTGTATGATTACATGAAAGTAAATCAACGATAAAGACGAGTGGAGTCTGTCTAAAATTCTATAGTCCTAATGGAGCTAAACAAAATCCTCACCTTGTCTTTGAACCCAGGAGCTACCATACGTTGTTTGAGATTCGTTTCACCGTCCAGGTTGCAGGTGTCAAGGTAGCACAGCCCTGACTGGTTCGAGGAGTGCAGCAGGACCATGTCCGCTGGCACTGCCTCGTTGTTGGACAGATGAACCAGGTCTCCAACTCGAACATCCCGCCATTTGACACGAACGTATCTCTCAACCGATCTACCAAGAAAAATATCATTGAATACACTAAACGATTTAAAAAAACCTATATTTACATTTTTATATTCGAGTTTAATGTCGGCAGCGTGTAGTACAGGCTTAATTTATCCAAACAAAGAAAGTATAAAATTATTCTCTCGAAAGAAGATCGCATTATAATTTTTGTACGCACATTCGGTTTATTCTACATTTTAATGTTTTTTTTTTTAGATGGAAGTAATTTGTTTACTAACATGATTTAAGGCTTTATTGTTATATATGTATACTAGGTACTAGCCCCGGCTACGCACGGGATCTTTACAAAATATATAAAATAGCCTATTTAATTTTGAGAATGATTAAACTTATATTATGATAACTTTCAAATGGTACGAACGATTTAAATGATTTAAAAACTAATTTACAGATACTGATGTAGGCTTGAAAACGAAGTAATTTATATTGATAAAATTTAATACCCTGTTTATGTAAATAGCTTTTCAATAAACGCTTTAGGAATGCCAATTTTTAAAAGTTGTAAAATGAAACTAGTATTATTCGGATATACTACGCGGATTTTATTATTCAAAAACTACATAATCCCAAAATCGAGGTGTGAATGTCTGTGCCCGTGATCACGGTTGCTGCAAAGTAACCGAAGCGTCGGGATTATGTAGTTTTTAAATAATAAAATCCGCGTAGTAAATCCGAATAATACTAGTTTCATTTAAATGAATACTCGCGAAAATCTTAGATCTCATTAAGTTGTAAAATGGATATAGTATGTTATCCTTAACGTATAAACATACGCCACTGCAGACTTTTCTGTAGGTCTATATAAGATACACAATTCCACCATATATTATTTTGTTATATCTCAAAGACAGCGTTTTCGTTAAAAGATATCAAATGGCTCACGTTTTCCCAACATCTTAAACAAATATCGTTAATGCACACCCAAGTAAATACAAAAAACTTAACAAATTATATACTAAAACCTTCCTCGAGAATCACGCTATCGAGTGGTGTTAACTACTTATTAATCGGTGCAGTAGTTTTTCCGTTAATCGCGAACAGACAGACAGACAGACAGACGCGGCGAGGGACTTAATTTTATAATATGTATTGATATATAACTTCGCCGTGAACCACCGACCAAACTCAATTTATAAAATATTTTAAAATCACATGCTTAAAATAATCTGATATATCTCGTTAAAAAAAAATGCAGTCTTTTAAAGGTTAAACATACAAAATATTAATATTTTCCTTAAACTTGAATCAAATGTATTTAGTAAATACCCAAATGGTATTCACTCGACCAGTTCTTTGAACTGTTAAAAGCTTTTAGAATTATTGAAGGTATGTGGAAACAGTTTTCTTTTGAAATTCCTAGGGCAAGAGAACACTCGAGGTTTATCTAAGTATGAGTTAGTGTTAGCCACCTGAGATGAATCAGAGTTGTAAATTGATATAGTTTATTCATGAGCTGCTTACATACACTGCGAGAATTAATATTTAACAGAGATTATTCTAGATCGTGAGTAGAAAAATACATTTCTCATTGTATGAAACACAAACTTAGGTATAAAGTTATTATAATTTCTTAACCGACTGTGCGAGACGAGGTTATGTTTGTTATGTTATCGTCAGTGTACCGAAGTCAAGAGTGCCTGGATGAAGATAAATATCGTGAACCAGCAGGTTACAGAGGTCGCAAAAGAAAGCGAGTAACAATTATTGCGATGCTTATAATGCTCACACACTTTCAGTTGCGTTTAAATTCAAATAAAATGGATTTATTAAATTTTTTACCAGTTTTTCAAACACTATTAAGAAGATATTGAAAATCCTATATACAATGATGTACATGTGTGTGTGTATACACATACACATATAGAATATATACTGTATATCCGAAAGTTATTATCTTAGGGACTCAAGTATATTAATAAACGTAGCAGATGAACATCTCTATTGATTTACTCTCCTGATAAATAACACGTGGGGTATAGTGTTCAGATAAAGTCAGTAGCTACTTAAAACATATTACGTATACATACATGTATGTTTATAAGTTTTAACATAATAAAGTAGAATATATAAAAAAAATGAAATTTTTGTTTCGACTAATTTTTAAATTTCGACCAGAAATAAATAATTAAAAAAAATATAATAACGAAGGTTGAGGGCCGTTTGTTTTCAATATTTGATGAATTCAACTTTCTCGAACTGGGTCGTATTCAATGTCAAAGAACAAAGGAATCTTGAATCGAAAGTGTCTTCCCAATACAGCTAGCCATCTTGTTTGTTATTAACAAAATGGTGAAATGGAAAGCGAAAACCAATCACTATTTGTTTACGGTACGTGACGTGGGAGATTTAGCTATATTGTTCCTAACATTTACTTTCATTGCTTTTGTTCCATTGTTTATACATGAATGGCTGATTTGATAGTTTACAACTAGGTTCCATTTTTAAATAGCTATAGATTTGAGATTATTTTTTTTGACATAAAACCTTTTTTGATTCACGTTTATTCGAACGTAATAAATAATTCATTATGAATACAGGTTGACGGAGCTTTACTGCGGGTTTACTATTGGACGAGAAAATGAAGCGGTCAGTTTGATTGGCAAACAAAAATGTAGATTAAAGCGTACACAATAACGATCAATTCGCATAGATCTGATGGATATGCGACAGCAAAAAATATAAGGTAATATTGAAACTGAAAACAACAAGTTCAAGTACGTCCATGACTATAAATAATTATACGTCTAAGAGACAAAAACTCGTATTTTATACAGCTATTATCTGAATGATACAAGAATTTGATCTGATGATCATGATTCGATCAAAACACGAGGCTCGTAAACATGGTTCGCGAATCGGACGTGAATTATTTACAAACAGAAACACCGAAATATCTATGGAATATTTTCGACAATAAACCTCTTTGGTATAAATAAATATCAAACACTCGAAAAGGTAAACCGTGGGACGCTTCATAAAAAAAAAACATTGTACATTTTTAATACCAACCCAATCACTGTCAGACCGCGACCTTCGAGTTTCATTATGGCATCGATAATTTGCTTCTAATATCCGTATTTAAAATTGTATGCTTACATATACTTCCAATAAATAACAACATGGAACCGATCTAATGAAGTTTATATTTTGATTGGATGAGCACTCCTCGTGAACACGAACAGCTTAAGGGCAACCATTTAATATTTAAGACCAAAATTATATTTACTGCCTTGGCTTTCGTATAACAGAATTATATATGATGTTGAAACTATTTATAGAGCACTAAGAGTATTAATTGATGTTTAAAATTGATTATCGTTAATTAAAGATGTTAACAATAACTGGCCAAGTGCGAGTCGGACTTAGGATTCCACACCGCTTAGAAAAAATAACAAAATAAAAATGCACCCGTTTAATGGGAGACCTTAATTTTACCCTTCAGTTTAATCGATGTCAAAGAAGGAGGTGTTTTATTTTTCAATTCGACTGCCTGCGATCCAATAACTCCGTAATTTATGAACTGAACGGAGTATTTTTATTATAATGAAATAATCCCAAAGGTGGTCTATGATTAAGAAAGTTCTTACTTTCCTTCTCATCTTTCTGATAGTGATGTGTGAGAGAAATCAACCTGAAGAAGGACGTGGAATACTTCGGAATACCAAAAAAACAAAAAGTTGTGCTTAGTAAATTTATTTTTATTTTTTTAGATGTGTGATTAAAGGAGGTTTAAATAGTGATAATATTCTTTGTTGTAGCGGGAACAGAATATATATTAAAAATAAAACTGGTCAACTGACACGGTTCATGAGATAAATTCAAGTGATAGACGGATGGTCAGTGGAGCCTAAGGTCGGATTAAATACAAAACTAGGACGGAACCCTAATTGAAATGCAGTTTAATGATGCCTTTCTTAATAATCACCATAATTAACTGTTTATAAATACTGTTTTTGTTTTTATATCGAATTATAGCTAACAATAGTATGTACAAATCCTTTATATTTTCTTGTATTTTTGTTATAAATGTTATAAGTTAGGTTCATTCAACAGGTACTCGCGTGTCGTTCGACGGATATCATCGTAATGTGACGTCTGATGTTGGATTTGACCGATCACTTACAGTTACTCAATGGAACAAAACTTTGCAATTTATATACAATATATATATATATATATATATGTGTGTGTGTGTTTCATTATGTTCCCTATAATAATATATTTAGTCCCGCATAAATACATATCCTTGGTATATATCTCAATTAGCATAAAGTGACGTATTAAGAACAGTAATAATCTTTACAACCAGTTACCATAGTCACACTAAACACAACGCGTTTACCGTTTTTCATTCAATAACTTAAAATATAACGTGCGAACAGCGAAGATTGACGAATGAAACACTGGTAAAGTTCAGTCTATAGTGTCCGCGAAGACATACAGTTGTTATCGTTAACACTGGTTTTCATTACGAACTATTCTAAATAACTACTACTATGAATTGATATGAATAAAAAACAGCAAAATGTATTCTAGTTTGAAAATACGAAATCGTGGTATGGGATGATTGTAACAAGTCGGAATGCACTTTCTCTGTATTAAATCTAACTCAATCGAATCATATCTGATCAATTTGTAGGAACGATGATTTTGACGTCAGTGTCTCTCGGTCAGAACCTACAATGTGAAGGTCAAAGCATTCACTAACGGCCTCACCTCCAGCATCTGAACGATAGTTATATTGAATATTTAGATCTCAAATAATCATTTAAGACTTGGAATACCAGAGACAATTATTTTAGCTTGACATTTCCATACCGTATGTTATGCTTTAAACTACAATGTTCGTCTTAACCTTTGGCCTGTTTTCAAAAACGGTGGCCTTGTGAGTGACCTTGATATATATAGATTTATATATAGCAATGTTTAGTAGACGACAAAAAATATAATACAATTTCCTCACAACCAGTAGAAGGGTAATTTATTTATGATAAATAACAGGAAACATTATTAATATTGAAATAAGTTATAAAATTATTTATTGCACTTAATTAGAAGTATTTAAAACGAAATATTTTGATGATTGAAGACATTTATATATATATATTTATTTATTTATATATTTAAAAAATATATATATAAATTTATATATTATGAGTGTCAATCCGTCCACTGGGCATAATTAAACAAGTCCACAATTTAAAATATATTAAACAACGCAAAGAAAACAGGTTTTTAAAATTCACGCTAACTTTTGTATATGTAAAAAATAGCAACAAAAATTTTGTCTTGAATATTTATAGAGACAGTGAAAACGATTGGTGTGATGACAGATTTACATACATATTTTAGTTTCACTTAAATAAATTATTAATTTTATTATTTTTTTATTGGTAAAAATAATACTTTACAATACTATACAAACATGTCCATTTCTGACATTCTAACGAAAATTTATTAAAGCATAAATAAAGAAAAAAAAAACAAAAATAAAAGTATATTATGAGTTTTTTTTAATATAAGATATGTTACTTGAATTCCAGTTGAATTAAACGTCATTAAATTTTATTTTAAGTTTAACACCCAGATTCCAGAGCAGCACTGGATTAAAAAAAAAATTAAATACCGAACAAGAACTATAAACGAAAAATGTTGTTTGAATGCATGTTGCAAACATAATAAAAATGGTACTTTTCATTGCTGTTTATCGCGATTTCGCGCCTTTGTAATGCAATATATAATTCTACGAATATTTAAAAAAAATATCAAAATATGATAAATAAATGAACTTATATAAATATGCGACCAAATATTTTAAAAAGGTCATTGAAATAGCTAAAATAATATTGCATTTCTCTTACATAGGTTGTATGTTAAAACTTATTAGTTATTACCCGTAAAAAAAAAAAAACGAAACAAGTCTCATTGAACGCCAAGACGGGTATTTTTTGATATCTTCTTTTAACTTTGTTCCCTTAAATATAGATGTATTATATTATATAATTTCAGTTTAGTATATCAGTGTAACATCAATACAGTGTTATAGTTACGCCTTCCTAGACACATATAATAAATCGTTGTGTGACGGATGCCATGTGAATGAACCATATAACCTCTTTCGTAGTTTCTCTATACTAAAATGGTATATATATATTACTGATAAGGGGATTCCCCGGGCACAGAAATAAAATATTTATTATCCTACACCTTATCTGTAGACTATAAACTAATGTAATACATTAAAATAATTAGATCATTCTATGGAATTCTAATTAAATTGTATATATAAAATAATATAGAAAACCTTTTTTGTCACTGAAATATTGTGAGACAAAGAAAAAGTTACATTAAAAAAAATAGGAAGTGATTTAATTTGTTACGTGATTGAATGGAAAAAAAAGTTATTCTGTATAAAAGAGATATTACATATTATTTTCTATAATATAATTCAATTTGTTAAAAATGAATGTAAAGTTTACTCACAGATTAATATCAGTGTTACACGTTAAATTTAACGTTTAACCATTAGTAGTTAATGAAACAGAATTGTAAATGAACCTTGACCTAAACATAATTCAGGTGGTTCCCATAGCGGTCAGGAAGTAAGTCAAGGATTTGGAACTAGTTAATCCGTTAAATTTGACTTTAACACTGTGGGATATTAAGCGGTTGGTTTTTACGTCACTAATATTTATTTATATATCTTTAACATTTATTAATTTGACATATTTACAGGCATATATACGTATGTACTATGTTACAATTTATATATATAAGTACATATATATATATATATATATATATATATATATATATATATATATATATATATATATATATATATATATATATATATATATGTGTGTGTGTGTGTGTGTGTGTATATATAAAATAAACTAATATGTACGTCTTCGATTGGATTTGTTTTAAAATCTTGGTTAACAAAACGACCTGATAGTATTTGTTAATTACAAAAGCCAGCTATTAATATATAATATAAACACGCCTTTCCATGGAGGCATATTTTTTTAAAGCCAGGACTTATTTTAAATACAAGAAATTTATGCATGAGCATTACGCTTGTTATAATTTTACATCGTCAAGCTAAACATGAAGTGTATCCCCATTCTCATACAAACTTGCTTAATACTGCACGTATTTACTTTGACGGCGCTAACCTAAATTATGCTAAAAAAAAAAAGTAGTTTTAAAACGATACAAAAGCATGAACTATACACAAATTCGGTTAATACTTTTTTTTTTTTTTGTAACGTTTTAATGGCTTTTTCACTCTGTGCACATTGGGTTAACCGTCACGCGATTGTCCGAACTCCGAAACACTTAAAATTTTTTGGGAATTCAGTTTTCAAATTATATTCCATAGCAGTAATTGAGAATTCTGTTATATGACAACAAACGTCTGTTTTTGTTGTCCAAATAATCGTTTATCAAATCACAAATCTATCCGAGTTTCAATATAAACATTCTATGTTTGAAACGTAAAAGAATTTTTCTTTACACTACACTCCACTCCACTGGTATGTAGTACAGGACAGAATTACAATTTGAAAAAAAATATTCAAAGACAAAATATTAAATATTTATTATAATACATATATTATTTCCATCTTTATACCTTTACAAACTGATTTGACAGATTATTATTTGTTGTTTGATCTTACGTTCCTACATATATTTGTGTGTGTTAGTTGATGACGTATGTGTGCACGCCCACGGGCAGACCCAATACACACATGCTCAACGTCACCATTACAACCCACACACTCGTTGTGCTTTATATTAATATATATATAATATAACAAAGTCGGTTTTGTTTCACGACCTAGTTATTATTTATAAATCAACCTGGCTGTATCGTAAGTAATATACATTCTGATATAATACCTGAACGTTTATAATTACATACACACACGTCCACGCGCACACACACACACACACACACATATAACAAACATCATTAAGTACATAACATAACATTATAACAAGTGCCATAACCAAAAAATAGCCAATAATTTTTAATAATTTATTACTGTATTTATTGTAGACCAAGGACTACTGACTAGTGAGTACTTCGCTCGTTTAACGTTATTCCTAAGTGTGTACTATCCAAGATCCGCAGAGGACATTGCATATTTCACGTACATAAATTATATTATTAATAAGAATTTTATATTTCAAATTATTCTCGTAGACGTCGTTTTTATGTTTTGTAAAAAGGTCGCATATGAAGCAAAAATAATAGTTCTAAGATTACAAGTAATGAATCCTGGTGTTACATTGAAAACATTGAAAAATAAACTAAAAAACGAGACATACACAACAGTTTAATTATTTCAGAAAACCGACAGACTGTGTGTTGCGTGTGAGTCACGAATATTCACGGGCGTACAATATGTTTGTTTTAATATATCATGTTTCTTGTAATGAAGAAAATTTCATGAAAAAGTAATTTGTACTTTAAAACGTCAGATAAAATACGGTTTTTATGTAAATATACATATAGGAACGTGTCAAATCTTGGATCTTGTTAACGTAATCAGTAGAACCAAGTGTGATTTCAATAAACACATCAATCTTATAGCACGTTGAGACATAAAACTATGAGAATAATCGAAATACGTTACCAATAGTACATCCAGTAAATTGTATTGAATTTTTTCTTCGTCATGACTGTATCAATTGTACATTATTTACGACAATCTAACAATGTGTCCAACTTCAATAACGCGAAATTGATCAAAACCAATTGCTACAAATATATCGGACCGAAGAGGAAATATAACACAAGACGTTTAAGAAAAGTAAACATAACATATTCTTGAGAATATTAATGATAATATAGATAATTATATATAATTAACATATATCACTAACTGCAAAATCCAAATTGCGACCTCTAGGAAATCGTGTGGAGCCTCTTCACAAATCCAGCTATCGTGCCCAAACTGGAGTGGCGAGTAAATCACCCAATACATTCCAACCGTCCTATAGACACGAAGGTTAATTGGGTAGAGCGGCTACGACGCGGTATCCCGGACGAATCAGGTTCTAACCCCGTTGGTGACGGTCAATGTTACAGTTTAAATCCGTTAATTGAATTACAGTTTGATTAGACTAGAATGTACCATTAAATAGGCTTCAATCTGTTGTACATTATCAAAAATTTGTATGAATTCAAACAATTTCTACATTAAACTGACTCGTAAAATATTTTTCCCTGTCACACACTTATGACTAATAAGAACTTTCACTCGGGACCGAGTCGTTGTATATCGTAAAACGTGATATTTATTTTCGAGTATCTTTTAACGACATTAATCTTAATGTCTTATAATAAAACGGTAGTTAATGTAATCAATTATCTCATACAAATATCGGAATTGTTTTGACATCATTCTAATATCAGAGTTACTAGGAGGTAGATTTTGTCGAGTCGTTAAACTACCGTTATCTATTCGCTTTCATATTTGTATATATCAGCGATATGGTAAAACTCGTCTCAGTTTAAAACTGTGACGGATGAACCGCGATCAATATATTCGGACTATAGTTGAATATATTTTTAAACAATTATTCAGATACAACCTTTTTTTAAATTTATCTTTTAGTTATGTATTAACAATTAAAAATATATAATATTTGAGTGAATTGTATTTCTTGTTTTATATTAAATGATATATGTAACAACCCACGCAAATAAAGGGCTGTTATAAGTCCTGTGTCGACGTCTGTATGTCTGTCTGTAGCATCGTAGCTCTCAAACGGATCAACCGATTTCGATAAGTTTTTGTTCATTTACCAACAGGTTCTTGTGACGTGGGTCCAGTGGTGTTATAGTATAAGTTCTTCTCAAAAATAGAAATATGAAAAATTTCTATAGACAATAATTAGGTTTGAGAGTTTTAAATGAGTAGAAATAATAACTAATTTCACTATAGTCCACATACATATGTATATGATGCTTTTGATATTTACGAATAAAAATCCGTCGTACCATATCTGGTATATGGAGCGTTACTTGCCTTAACTTTCTAGTATCACGTAAGCAACTAAATGCAAACCCAGACCTACTGACTCCACGAGTGTCCACAGTTCGTGACTCATGTACGGACGTCGTCACACAAATTTATACTACATTCATTACACGGATTCGCTTGATATAACAAGTTTATGTTTAGGTTATATTTTGTAGAAATTAATGGAAATGAACTATCTGCCATACTTTTATCAAGTATTCAGTTTTAGCAAGGTTACTACGTACTTAAAATACATGTTTTCATACGTTTAACTTATCATGTGACCTAGTGTAGAATATTTTTTTAAATATCATGAATATTTGTGTGCGTGTGTGTGTTTTAGATATTTTTGATAGAAAAGTATAAAAACGCAAATGGACTTATAATTTTTTATTAATAGCGCCCAATTTGTTTGGCTGACCGCGTTTCGTTTTCGTATAAAATCTTACAATTATATGAGAGAACAAGAATAATTAAGACAAAACTAACGGAGATTTTTCATATGATATTCTTATTGTTAGATAAACTTAAGTATATACAATTCAATCATTTAATTTCCTTTCTTTATACGTACTTCTACTGTACGTGTGTACGTCACTGAACTCCTAAACGGCTGGACCGATTTGAATGAATTTTTCGTATGCATTTGGGTGGCGCCCCACATGGTTTAGATTCACAAATCAGACTGGCAATCCGTATCTAGGTTATTTAAAATGAAAAAGCAGCAACGTAGGCTATATATATTGTTTTAACACGCTTTATACATTTCTCTCTGAGCACAACTCTGATGTTCAAACGGACGGTGCCAAAAATATTACATTTATATATATCATAGACAAAATCTAATTTAAGTAAGTCTAATCTTCGATTCCTCGTTTTCTGTTCTAAAATATTAAAAGTTCTGCTAGTGGACTGTCCTATTGAAGACAGTTCAGTGGCAATATTTAAGTAAACATATTAAAATATTTCATGAAAAACATGAATTGTTACTGCACTACTAAATTTATAGAAATTTTATATAGATATATATGAAGTTACAGATAATTTGTTTTTATGACACCTTTTTGTATGGAAGAAGTGAAGCCCAACAAGTTATGCCAATGGCGTTTCAGTCTATTGATACTCATTAGTCTGTACCTACATAAAAACTGTTTTAAGAATATATGTATATATATATATATATATATATATATATAAAAGTATTTATTTCTGGCGACGACCTTATCAAAAACAAAACTCGTCACCCGCTGTGTGAACGACCAAATAAATATGCACAAATAGTTCGTTTCTTGAAACGTAGCCTTATTTGAGTGTCAGAATATTATTTTTATTATAAAAAATCAACGTAAACCCAGCCGGATATAAATTTATATAAAACGAGAGCAAAACATCAGGAAGTAACGAAAGCGTCCTCGACTTTATCTCAACGGCACGTCGGAAAAACTATAACAATAAAGCGCTTTAAACAATACTTTTCATAACAGATAAAGCGCAATCGAGCGCTGTAACAACAAATCTTCAGTCAGAGATAAGTTGTATAGTGCCCCAACCGGCTTCAATGTCGACCTACAGTTGTCACAACTCGAAACTAATTATCATACAATAAAGGCACAATAAAACTAATAAAAAATCAATTAAATTCCGATAATATTTATCAACATATATAATAGTCTGAGCTACACAAATATAGATCTCCGTACATACAATTTCAAATTGTATAAGCAATTTCTGTTCTTATATGCGGTAGTTTGAAACGCTCTGGATCTCTGCCAATGTTATTCCACCTCTACATCATAATGCAGTTTTGCGTTATCTGAATTGTACAAACGAATTTTAAAGGTCAAACGCGGGTTGGAAATAGTTCGGCATAACATCGATATCATTCGTTATATTTAATATCAACATGTAATAAGTAACTCTGTTCTTATTATTGTCAGCTAAAAAGGCCTTCGTAGCCTATTAAGATCATTAAACTAAATAACTAAATGTCTGGTTCACTCGCGGACCAATAATAATGATTTAGACATATTATTAAGAAGAATGACAGGAATTATTCTTTTATTGTGTAGTCATTTAATTTATTATATTATATATAAGTATGCATAATTTCAAATAGAAAATATATAGCGGGATCTGAACCTGTTAGATCCGGAGTATTACTTTGAAGCCGCTCTACCAACTAAGCTGTCGTGCCTTGACGTATTTTTAGGAATTTAATGACATTGATTTGAACATGTTGTAATGTAATAGCTTTTTAATACACTTCAAATACTTCTGCTACTTATTATAGATAGATATCTATCTATCTATCTATCTATGTATCTATTTAGACGTATTATCTAGATATACACATCCCGGATTGCAGATAGCTGTACATATTACGCGTGCCAAAAACGTAAAATACAAGTCCACGATATTGAATTCTAAATATAAACATCCTCTTAGAAATAATAATGTCTTCACAAAGTCAATACATGGATGGCAATTGAAAAACTAATTGGCGCAGATTGAAGGTGACACACACATAAAGGCTGGTTACATTATGATGAGGCTCTCGCATATAGCTATTAAATTAATTACAGAACTTAATATACATACAAACATAATGTAGACAAAACTATTATTACATAATGAAACTATTTTGTTTTAATTTGAATAGATGATTTTTCAAACACGATATCATTAAAATGAAATTTATACAAATTGCAGATGCAGATAAAGTACCAACACTTTATATAAACCCTATACTATATGTTCATTAAGATATATTTGCATATAAATAAGTTGTTATTGAGCAATTAAATTCATAAGCGAAAATAAATTTGTCAGAAACAGCTGATCGTAAAATTTATGAAAGAAGGATAACACAAGTATGTACGACATGAGATGTGTTTGTACATACATACATATTAATCGCTGTAATATAGCAATCAAACCGAAAAACCACAAAAACTTTGCATCGACCAGATTTTGTTTTTCATATATTTAAAATATGATGAATAATTATTGTCTATCGAGAAAGGAAATAAACAGAAAAATTACAATGACAATTTTACAACCACCGGTCGACTTTATTTTTATATAGTAAACTTTTATTATTATATAAAATTGATAAGATACTAATAATCTTTGTTTATTAGAAATAACAATTGACTTATCATTAAAAAAAAACACAATTAGACCTTTCAAGGAGATTGAAATGAATGCATAACTATCACACAGTCTGCTTATTACAAGTTCGCATCGTCACTCAATACGGAACGTTAATAGTTTTTCATTAATTCCTCGCAGTATAGTAGGTTATTTAATCAGTAACGTGAAACGTCTCGGATGCGGTGTTACGGTACAAAACCTGGAATAAGCATACTTTGACTTGTAAGATACGATGAGGAGAAAGTTCTGTTGAATACAGAAGTAGAATAATAACAACGTTGTTACATTTCAAAGAAATTAAACCTTATCAATGATTCAAACAATCGTCGGCTTTTCGAGTCCGGTGTCCGGTTACAGCGACCTCACATATAAAACATTTAAATGCACAATCAATAGGTTTAAAGTTGGGAATATTTGGTGTCGCGGCTCGACTGGTACAAGACAGATTTTATGAATGAAGCTTTCTGTTCTCTTAGACGTAACATTTACGTTCGAAATACAATAAACCTTTGTATATTAATATTATATATTACATAAAATTATATGTTATGATCATAAAGGGTCTGTTTGTTTGAATACTGTGATACTAATTCAGGGAATTCACAAACCGCGAGGATATTAGTTTTTTTTTTAACTAGATTCCATTGAAGCGTGTCGCTGCTTCTCTATATGAAACAATTACAACATCACAGCCGTAACCTTTGAAGCACGTACAGGATATAATGAATGCGAATTGATTAGCAGACTAAGTCTGTTAGAGGCAATTAACGCTTCAGCCCTCACAGTCAGAGCTGGCTATTGGTCAGGTATTACCAACTATTACCGCCCGATAACAAATATAAAGAAATATCGTTGCTCTAATTAACCTGTTTGGAAGTCAACGACTAAGCCGGAACCTAAATACATTAGGGAATTCCCGTTCGGACCCTCTCACTTTTATCGTCATGACGGATTGGTCGCAGGTGCAATATATAGTATCGGCTTCACCCACTTCAAAATAATTACATTTTACTAAACTTATAAATATTTTTTATTAATGTAAATATAATATCACGATTTCAAATATAAGTATATACATGTATATACGTAATGTTGGGATTTTTCGTATTTATTAACCAGGATGTATGTGAAATAATAGATAGTGATATCAAAAAGGAAAATTACTTCTTAACTAAATTAAACATATATATTTTTATATTTCTTAACAATTCTACTGGAACGGATATTGAGTGGAAAAAACGATGTCTTTTTAAGATAAAAAAAGTTCTATACTTTTCTTTATAATGATTATCTTATCAAAGACTATTCGGTTCATACAAAGTAATTTTATCTTTTCATGAATATTATTTTAAAATGTGATAATTGGTTGTGTTGATTATTTTACTGTTATTATACAGAAACGTCTCTATAATGACATGTTCATGTCACAGTCATTATAAACGTGGCAGCCATGTATGTACTCAAAACACTTTGAGAGCAACAGCTATAGAACTCTATAAGATCACTTGCAGGTAATGATTGGCAATTTGCCATAATTTAGTTACGTTAACATTACTCTTACGTTACTATAAACCGCTCACATTCCGCTTATAAATTTTGTCTATTTTAAATCTGACCTATATTGCTAACAGTAATTTATTCTAGATGTTGTTTTAAATATAGACGGTTCAAGCGTCGCATTTTCGTATATTGAATTTGAAAATGTTATAAAACTTTTTAATTATTAGTTATGTAATTTGTAATGGTGAATTTCAAAGGATTCGAACGTTGTTCTGCCTTTCATATAAAGTAAAATGATCATAGCATTCCATCTAAATTTTGTCTTGCAGTTATTCAAAAATGATTAATGACTTATGTATTCAAGGTTTTTTTTGTGTGCTAATGTTTGACCTTAAAAATCATTTGAGCTGGTATCAACAACGACAGAAAAAGATTCAAGGGTTTTGGATTCAGTATACACAACAACGTACTCTATCAACGTAACGTAATCAGTCCATAATAATTCTGGGAATATCTAATTATGGAAATAACATCATAAAAACCACAAGATACAATTTTAATAGATGTAATAAATTAATAATTACTGTGAATCGGGAAATCATAAAAAAAATACAGTCAATTATAATAAAATATTAATAAATAATAAAAATAGTGTAAAAGCAAACAACTTGTTCTTAATTCAAACCATTTCATGAACCTTCAACTTAAAGTCCGGCCTCGTTCAAGCTCACACTAACCTCTGCCTACATCCTGTATAAACGGCTCCAATGTTTAAACACGATATCCGACACGCTCACCTCCATTATACGTCTAATCACTTAGTGGTTAAATCAAATAGATATTAATTAATTGTTCTAATAACTATTTGATGACTAAATACATTATAAAACATCACATCAGTACATTAAAATGGCTTAAACTGAGTTCTATACACGCTGTATATATATCTATGTATTATAAATGCGACCGAAAAATTCGTTTATTTCTCTTTTATACTTATACTTCGTTAATATTCAGGACGAATTTAATGTTTGCGATCTTTGAAATGTGATTTTAAATTAGTTAAAACCAAAAAAATAAATTAAATCATATAAGTATAAAAATATATAAAACAACTCCTACTATTATAATTTCACATATATCATTAGAAAAACAGATTTCGATTCAAGTTTATCTTAATGCTTGTACCATAGTGCAGCCTTTGATTTTTTTATCACACTCATATACTATAGTGTATTTTTGATCAGTTGTTTAGTTAAATTGTATGTAGCACTTTATAGAAGCAATTCGTATTTAATGGCATCGAAACTAAACGGAACTGCTTCTCGGAGCTCCGAATATAAAACGTGAATACAATGACGCGATGACCTCAAGAGCCTCAAGTCACACGCGCTGGGCCACTTTACTGTCCAAAGGACACGCTTTCACCTCTCCCATGTATTAGAATTTTCATTTATATAACACCAATAACATTTAAATGAAACTGATATAATTTCGGATATACTACGCGGATTTTATTATTCTAAAACTACGTAAACCCGACGTTTCGGTTACTTTTCAGCAACCGTGGTCACGGACAGACGAGATGTGAATGTCTGCCAATAACTTTTATTGCTTATATTTAATAGACATCACTTATGATATAAATTTTAAACATTACCAATATCAAGTGAGACGTATGAAATCTCAAGACGTAGTCGGATTCAGTTAGAGGAAATGTATATCCTTGTATTTAAAAATGCCTGTTTCTATACAAATTATATGCATGAAATATAAACTACTTATACCTAGAAATAATATTGGGTCATTGTTTTATAAACATACAGTACAGATATATAATTATATAACAATTTTGTTCTGTACGAATTTCATTAGATAATAATAATAATTACGTCACACGTGTCTAACAATAAGATGTTTTAAAATGTTTACGTAGTGAAGGAATCCTTGCAATAGTGGTAATATATTTTTCTTACGTAAAACACCTTGTTCCTTCCACAGATGCTATTGATTGGTATTAATTTACATTAATTACTATAAATCGATTGCTTTTTATTTTCTTACATCACAATAATATCTCGTTTTATTGTAATTTATAGAGTAGCTTCGGTATAACTTATTTGCATGTATGGAGATGGAATATGTTGGCGTCCATTGATGTGAATACAAATTTCAATTTTATTACTTAGAACATAAAGTTGATTTTTATTACGATTCGATTACGCAATGTTATATATATACTTATTATATATGTAGGGGATGTATTTTATATATTTAAATAAATTTTAATTCTTCAAATAAGCATATATACAAACGGTCTAATGATTCAAAAAGTTTCTTTTACATTCTGAAATGCAATGCAACTTGTGTTTTTGAATAATCAAACTCATTTTAAATAAAAAACATATGTTTTATAATTATTTTAAATACAATAGTGTATTCCGATTTCCAAAGACGAATACACGAGTAATTTTGAATATATTTAGATAAAGTAAATATAAAATCAAAATATATATTAAATTTATATTTACAAAATCAATGTTTCAAACATAAGCTGTCCATATAAAACGTAGAAGTTATTACAATGAACTAGTTTCGTGGCTAGAAAACAAAATGCAATTTTTGATCAGTGTTGCCACCTGCATATTTCTCTTTCAATTTTGGGGTAATTTCAACACAAATTTTAGTTTCATATCTTATGAGGTTTACAAGATTATGGATAATGTAATTAGAGACGAGAATCTATAAGCAATTTTATAGAAAATGTAATGATTAATATTATATGGAATAAATGTTTGGTTAAGATAATGCGATAATGACAAGGTACTATGTTTAACAGCGACCTGCAACCCCTACCCCGAGTTTTCACGTCGAAAATAAATAATCAACTAAATCCTCACACATGTTAATAAAAACATTTGTTATGAATGAAAAACTCGACCCTGCCCGTTTAGTATGACGGTACGCACTCGTGGTAAGATTGCAGGTTACTTAACCAGAACACAAACAGTACTGTTACATCACAGTTTAATCCGATTTCTGTTAAATGAGATTATGCCACGTACATCTTTTGCCAGCATTCTTTAGACAGGGAGTTCGCGGTATTTTTCCTGTAATTTCTTATTTATATTGCATTTTCCTTATAATTAATATCTACTATATTTTGCTATGTTAGTGTTCATATTTCCTGTAGGAAAATCCTTATTTTTGTAAGCAAAGGTTTAGATTTGGTTCCAATCATACAAATGGTGGACATATTTCTAGTAAAATATTCTTCTTATAAATGCCATAATGCAATTAAAAGGATGTAAAGAAAGCGTTAAATTATTTGCTTTATTCTATACAAGTCATAAAAACATCCGACATTTTAAAACACAAGTCATCATTTGTGCTAATGCCCTAACACTGAGGTTATAAACGACTGCCAGTAATTAACATTATTAAAAAAAAAAAAAGAAACGATGAAAAAAAATATTCAGCTTCGACAGATTATAAAATAAATAAATAAATGACAGTTTGATGGCGTGTTTTTGTTTTTTATGTTTCACGAGTTCCAAACAACGCCCACGTGTGACCTTGACCAACGAACCATTTCGATGGCCACATAGCCATTCCGAAATTTTAAATATTAACGCCCATAATCAATGTTGGCACTTCACACATTTATGTATCAACTATGCATGGAGGGCGGAGAGGCTAGTTAATAATTCAAGATATTGCTCTATAATAATGGGTTTCCTACCGTCCTTGGAAAACCAGCGCAAGCCATAGAAATCTTTTTCTATAGGAAAATAAAAATATACTAATATTCAAAAATAAGTTATTGTGCACCCGTTATCGCACGCTTGGATGAACAATGTGTTCGGACGGATGATTGTGAAATAATGCTTAAAATACTTCGTATCGTGTAAATTTAATATCATTATTAATATATATATATTATATAATGTATTCACATTTTATGTATTCCCTTCCACTAGCATTCCACTACTTACTGTATGAACAGTCCACCTTACTCAAATACTTAGAGACACATTTCTATGATTTTAAATTATTTTTTTTTAACACCCACGCTTATTTTTTTATTGGTAGGTAGGTATTTTTTTATTGGTAATAGTATGTTTACAAAGCTTTAGAGTACGTCTTGAAGGATTATTTACGGTTTGTTTAGAACAATGTTGCAAGTCACTGATTGATAAAAAAAAAATTGTTTAGAGCTCTTACAATAAATATTATCTTTCCAGCTTACAGTGGATTTATGACCGGATGTATTAAGTCACTCGCTGATATATATTTGACATATTTCATACCAATCATATTTGTACATCATTACACTAAAGACTTAATCGACTGACACGTCTACAGTTTCCAATATTACCGTTGTAGCTGCAACGGTAAAGACACGTAAGAAAAAAAAAAAAAACATTCACAATGAAAACTCTCCTAAAAAATAATACACGTTCTTTATTTTGATTATTTTGTAAATAATAATACAAACACGAACCAGTGTTCGTGTAAAATTGATTACAGCAAGAATAATTTATAGAGCCAATCTTTGAATCAATGGAACTAGTTACTATAACCTTTGTACTTAATATTTATTAATGCATTTTCTTTACTTCCGTGGTTCTCGTGTCATTGTCAATATTTAATACAGCGACTTATTAAACGCGTGGACTTTCCTGAATGCTTAATTAAGTTTCGTTGTATTGGTTGTTCGTAACACTTCAATATGTTTGATAATGACTGACGGGTTGTAACTTGCATGTAACCTCGTGTCTACAATCTTATCTTAAATCTATACAAATATCATTATCGTTGTAATCTAAGCCTTTAGGTTTGGTACGAAAGACTGTTACTGAGGTGGTGTATTCACCGCTTACGTCAATTTTATGAACAAAAATGTCAAAAATTGCCTTTTATATAGATAACACGTTATATTACTTGTGGTTTTAGAATCAAAGGGACTATACTTTAATCTAATCTAATATTTATAACTAAATACAAATAAATCACTGTAACTTCCAATGAGTCATAGAATATTCATTAACTCCTGTATATATGAAATTAAAACTCGTTTCTTGGAAAAGAATCGCATTTCCAGTAAAAGTATGACAAGTTTTTGAAATACTAAGGTTTAGGTTCGCGTGTTATGTGTACCTTATGTGTAATAATTTTCATTAGAACACTATCCGCTTGTCATAGTAACTATTTAATCAACTTATATGGGTTCACATCATTTTTTGGCTGCAATAACTTATATGTCATAGTAAAATTTGTACATATATATAAATATTATAAATATACCAGACAATTATATTAAAAAAATATAGCTTTTTTAAGTTATCTACTCGTAAAAATCGTAACAAATTATTATATTATACATTAGTTATAGACTGATATAAGCTTACGAATAATCCTACGTATAATGAGGTCATTGACAGTGGTCTTAAATTCATTCATATTAATGGTTTCTCGTCTCACAATATGTTAGTACGTTGTAATCGAGAAACTATAAAAATCGTGTTTACTTTACTTTTTGTAACTAACCTGGACCTTGGATATATATTTGCTTTGGTACAAAATGTAATAGTGTTATAAACGCAACAACCTTATAAATTCTTTCAACGAATACGGTTTTTTCTTAATTTCGATTATTGAATGGCGCTAATGTAAATAGATTAATTATACATCTTAAAAATATGATTATAATTAACATGTATTAGTGTATAATCTGTCGAACTTTAAATTAAAAACTCATTCAATATTGGATTTATATGACAATTCATTACCACTAATAATAATAAAAAAAAAACAAATGTTCCATAAAGTCTTAGTCATAATGTTTATGACATCCGACTAACGAAACTAGCACATTCGGATCCGGCCTTCAAAATTTTACACGCACTTAATCCAATACAAGCAAACTAGTATGTTTGAAGGATTATCATATATGGATTTGACGTAAACAATTTTGTATACACAGAAAACGTCGAGCCATTTTATAACGTCAACATAAAGAAAGGTATTTCAGTAGTTCTTTGAAAAAAATTACTAATTACATTAAAAATTAATTAATAAAGTATTAGCAAGTTATAGGAAAAGTCGCAAAAAATCCTTTTATATACATTGGGTAAATAAAAATGTAAGGATTTCTTTTTTAATATTTTCTGTTATCTGTACATTGTCATATATTGCACGAAGTGTTAGAATATGTTTATAACCCGGGATTTACACTGGCGTACGATTCGCGAGACGAGGCACGAGCACATGGTGACAGTATAAATAGGCGATCGAGAGTGTAAATTATCGTTCTTATTACTAGCGCATAGAGACTAAAATCGTTTGTAATTAATACTCTCAAGCAACTATTTAAACTGTCACCTTGCGTTTCGGCTCGTGCCTTGTCTCGCGACTCGTACGCTAGCGTAAATTCCGGGTTAGATTTACCGATAGACGCTATAAAAGCTTTGTAAAAGATAACCTATAAGTACTGTATGAGATCCGTGTTATATATATATAAGTAGTGAAAGTTTGAGGTAGAACATAAGATATATCAATAAATTGCTTGGTTATGCAAATTAGAACGCTCTTACTAGACTGGAAACATGATAGAGAAAACCTTTAAGACAAGTTTGTGTCGTCACACTTCATACGGAACGTTTCCAGTATTTCTTTCAAAGTCTCACGGTCTCACGCTCATGGCAGTATTATATTAGGAACGGTTCGTATGTATTGGCACTATGAAAACTTGTGGTAACGTTACTGATACAGAATAGTACCTATTACGATTTGCTTAGATAGGACTTTAATTAAGCGGATAGTAATTATAACATTCACTAACAAATATTTACAAATATTTTGCAATACTTTAGTTTATAAAAAGATTTAAGGGATTAAGTAGTAGCTCAAGTCTGTGGATTCAGTCACATGTTGAAGCCACAGAACTAAAGGAAGACCTTTAAAATATATGTAAAAATGGCGCGAAACGGTTCGTTGTGTTTTTAAATACAGAACATATAACATTTTTTTTTACATTTTATCGTTAAAGTAAATTAAATAATTATTTACCCATTAGGCTTATCAACTTTATCAATAACGTATTTAAAAGATACCAACTATTTACAAATTACTTCCAACTTTTATAGATGATGAACGATTAATAACTTTAATAGTTAATAACTCGATTAAAACTCGCAGTAAATAATATTTAAAAAGATCATACGTCACAAACAATACAGACATGAATAATATCATAGTGTGATTTGGAAGCCTGTATTAATAATCATGTACAAGAGCAGCCATTTTAAAATGTAACTCAATACAAATAAGGTTGTATTTACAATGTTGGTATATTGTAAGTTCTTAAAAGTAAAGATTCTTGTGCAATATATTTTTCATTCTTTAATATTTCCTATGTGGTGTTTAGAAGAAACTTTGTATTCTGTTTTAAGTGAAATTCAAACAATAAGTGACAAAGACTTAAAAATAATACAAGAGAATAGAAAGGAAAATTGTTTGTAAGTACTCACTTTTTGTAAACCCTGCAGAATGAATTATTGATCCTCTTATCGGAGAGATGTCTCCGACGGTCTTCGAACAAGTCCTTTATAGCGGTCACTCCGAGCACAAACAACACTGGTAGCATCGCAACTTCCTTGCCAAAAGCGTTGATGGCCGGCACCCAATTTAATAACACAATAAATATAAAGTAAACATTGGCAATCCTATGAAACTGTTCGAATAAGTTTTTTGGTAAGAAGGAGAGCAATGTGTATTTAGTAGTCCTGATTTTGTTGTTGCACCTTTGTCCATTCGGGTGATCTTTAGGTGGTGTCTTGTCTGGTACCAGATGGTTTGGGATAACAATGAGATGTCTGTTATCAACAGCCGGTTGTTGGCGGCGCATGAGCCAGAACACAGCTCTACGCCACGGCGCTACCACTGAGGCTCGCCGGAGGGTGTAAATGGAGTCCGACCTCGAAGCCTGGCGGGAGTGATGACCTTTCACCGACGATAGCCGTGGCTGAGCACTTGTTGGAACTGGTTCCCGATGACCTGGTGGTAGTATAAAGTCAGTGCGACTACCGGTCCGACTGTGGCCGGGGCCGGGGGCAGCGCGCTGGCCTTCTCCAATCTGTCCGTGTGACAGAGCGCGCTGGTGCCCTCGCATTGCCGATTTGAGTGGCGGCCGTGTGCTGGTCGGTCCGGCCAACATTGGCTGTCCTCCATGACTGATGGATCTCGAGTGTCCTTTCACTTTCGGAAAAAGGTATGTTTGTTCTGGCGCCCCTGGCAAACTCGGTACCGAAGGAGTTTCTCCACTTCCTTCTGTTGACATTTTTATTCATTTGAAGGTCTTTCAGCTCCTTTTCCGGTCTCATTTAAAATCTCGGTATCTAACACACCTGAATGTTTATTATTTTTCTGCCGATGCTCTCAATATAACTTGGAAGAATGTTTCGTAAACCTGTAGCATATGGTTTGAAATCATCTGATCATTATTTCACACATTCCTAACGTTCGACTTCGCAAATACACTCAAACTGTCATTCGAATTTAAAAGCAATAAAATTAAATTCATTGTATTCGTATAAAGAAGTTGGAATAACAGTGACCGTCTCGAAAAATACAATCATATGGGAAGTGTGCACAAGACAAACTCAAAAATAAGCAAATAGTCCAACCGACTGACTGACACAACTGACAATGACACGATCACAATTTTTAGTGAGGTTGTCAATGCACTGAAGTTGTCAAAGATGCAAGTGTGAATGTCACACCCTCGAAAACTAAAGTACTTACTACACTTATAGTCATAAATACTAATAAAAAAGTTACCTCACATTTTTGTATATAATATATGCTGTGTTGTTTTGTTGCAAATTTATAAAAAGTTTTTATAACAAAAAATAATTATTTAAGTTTTTTGTATTGAAATTAAAAAATATATCTTTAAGATTATCAAATAGCAAATCCTTTAAAAAAATATATAATTTTGGTATGTCACATATAAACATGATCTATGTTATGTAAAAGTAATTTTAATCTGTGTACTTTTGCAAAATTTAATAATGTTGGCATTACCTAAAAATCAACTCGTCGACGTCACCGTGTCCGACATAATCGGTTTCTTTAACTCCCGACATTTTGACGTTTTCCTCTAATATTTTATCTTACAAGAACTAGTTAAAACACATCAAACAACTATGGATGAAGAATATGACGCGATCGTTTTGGGTACCGGCCTTAAGGAATGCATTCTAAGTGGAATGTTATCGGTGTCGGGAAAAAAGGTTTTACACATTGATCGTAATAAGTACTACGGTGGTGAATCGGCATCAATTACTCCATTAGAAGAATTGTTCGCGAAGTTTAACGCACCTGCACCTGATGAGACCTACGGCCGAGGTCGCGATTGGAATGTCGACTTGATTCCAAAATTTCTGATGGCCAATGGCTTATTGGTAAAACTACTGATCCATACGGGCGTCACCCGGTATTTGGAGTTTAAATCTGTAGAAGGGAGTTATGTATACAAAGGTGGTAAGATATCAAAAGTGCCGGTCGATCAAAAGGAGGCGTTGGCTTCTGATCTGATGGGAATGTTCGAAAAGAGGCGTTTCCGAAACTTCTTAATTTATGTTCAAGATTTTCAGGAGGAAGACAGTAAGACCTGGAAAGACTTCGACCCCAGTACAGCTAATATGCAATCCCTCTATGACAAGTTTGGTCTAGATAGGAACACGCAAGATTTTACTGGCCATGCACTGGCTCTTTATCTGGATGATAATTATTTGCAGCAGCCGGCCATCCAGACTATCCGTCGCATAAAGTTGTATTCTGATTCCCTTGCCCGGTATGGAAAGTCTCCCTATCTATATCCAATGTATGGATTGGGTGAACTACCTCAAGGTTTTGCACGGCTTTCAGCCATTTATGGAGGCACCTACATGTTGGATAAGCCCATTGATGAGATAGTTCTTGGGGAAGGAGGTAAAGTCATTGGTGTACGTTCTGGCAATGAAATCGCCAAATGTAAACAAGTCTACTGTGACCCCAGTTATGTTCCTGAGAGGATTCACAAAAAAGGAAAAGTTATTCGGTGCATATGCTTGTTAGATCATCCCATTACCAACACAAAAGATGCTTTGTCTACCCAGATTATCATTCCTCAGAAGCAAGTAGGAAGAAATTCCGACATCTATGTTTCCTTGGTTTCTTACACCCACCAGGTGGCTGCTAAGGGTTGGTTTATTGCTATGGTTTCGACCACTGTTGAGACTAATGACCCAGAGAGTGAAATAAAACCTGGTCTAGACCTGTTGGGTCCAATTAGACAAAAATTTGTCTCCGTGTCTGACTATTATGAGTCTACTGATGATGGAAGTCAAAGTCAAATCTTTATTTCAGAATCATATGATGCGACTACGCACTTTGAAACCACTTGCTTAGATGTCCTAAAAATTTACAAACGCGGTACTGGAGAAGATTTTGATTTCTCTAAAGTGAAACTGGAATTGGGCGAAGAGGAGCAGTAATAATTGTTCTCATTTGTATATTGCTTGTTGAAATTCATATTTGTTTATAACGGCGAACATGTTCATTAGGGTTTCGGAAATTATGAATTTGCGCTTAATTATTTTGCCGCAGAGTTAGTTCAGTAGAATGCTCTGTAATGCGATACTCCCAGCATCTATTATTTTTACCAAACTCCAAACGTAAGAATTGTTATCTATAGGATATTTTCATCTTCTAAGGATGCTTTTATAATGTTTTAAGATTTCAAAGGCATGTAATGATCTGCACAATGAGGTGTTCAGTTAAACTGCATTTTGATGCATTCCATTCTGGTATTTGATCAACTTGTAACCATATCATAATAAGTAAAATGTCAATGTACGAGTGCTCATTATACTCTCAATGTTCTGTGTAAGATCATGAATAAAGTTCATTATAAAAATACAGGTCTTTAGATAATATACCTCACATTTCTATGAAGTGGTAAGAAAAATAAGAACATTCAAGTTTATACTCTAATAAATTCACATTGGCATAAACTAAATTTAATCTGAGCGCAAATAATTATGGTAATTAAAAAAAAAAACAACGAATAAGTGAAAACAATCAACAACGGTATTTTTTATTTATATGTGTCGTTATACTTAAATAATTTAAACAGTCATATATTCATAACATATTTGATGCAGAATACGTGATCGTTTCTACATCCGATAAATATATAATCGCCATAAATTGCTGGTGTCGAAAACGTTTCATTGGGGAGTTTATACTCTGTGAGTGTTATGCCAGTGTCTGAATCTAAAATACACAATGTCCCGTTATTGGCAGCTGTCAATAGTAACTTGTCGCTCAATATTCGCGGGGTTGCGTATATAGGTGACGATAATTCCGCCTTCCACTGCAAACTCGGCTGAAAATTCTTAACGATTAAACTGTATACTTTGTTATCGTGACAGCCAAATGTCATTTGCCATTTGAGTTTATCTAATTCCTTGATACAAATCGATGAAAATATATTCCCTTTTGCACCTTGATACTTCCAAATCTGTAAATAATTTTTTTTTTGTATTTTACATCACATTTTTAAAAAATGGTGTCGTCTTTATCATTATATTATTACTTAAATACGTAACAACAGTTATATTATATCTAAATTAATTCAAGCTCACTTTAATTCCTTTCTCCACGGTCCGACAGTGTATGGTACCGTTAACTTCGGCGATGATAACGTATTTATCACCGTCATACAGCGCAGGCGCTGCGAACACCGGACTACTAAGTGTACCCCTCCACACTATAGACTTAGTCTCTGTATTAATACTAGCATAGACGGCAGATAATGTACCCAATAGTATGAACTTATTCTTAGCCAGCATCAAATCGGCCGATATAGCTTTATCGGATACTTCGATCACGTCCTTTACATGCCCTGACTGAAAAAAAATTAAGTTACAATATAGTTAGTTTACTTACGACAAATATTCATTAAATTTACAGTTCAGAATAATACAAGGCTAAGAGAAAGGAAACGTATATTTAATTTCCGTACAATAACAATAGGAGCGTGACTCGCAATATTTAGAATAGGCATTATTTCAAGAGGATAATTTTTGTTTTTGTAACAAATTAAAAAACAAAAATCCAGTAAGAATCGTAAATGAAGTAGACATTAAACAGGTAATAGACGACAAGCACCGAGTATATGATACAATTTAAATATTAATGAGTCTTTGATATCACTTTAGGAATTTTGATTACGGCGTAATAAAATATCTGTAAGACTTACGTTAATATCAATGCATCGTACTTTACCGTCGTACGACGCTATGTACAGGCAGCCCTTGCAACATACGCCTTTGCTCTTTATCATAGAGCCAATATTTATTCGCCATTTTTCTTTACACGATTCTAAAGTAAAGCAAATAATGGTTCCGTCGTAGGAGCCCACCACACCACAAGGAGTTGACAGCGGCGCTTCATTATAACAGACCACTGACGCTTCAACTCTAGATTTCAGTTTTATACTTCCTTGACAAGTTCCGCTGATGGCATCAATGACAACAATCATTCCCGAATGACTCCCAACCGTTATGTATAGATTGCTGGAATATTTTAAAAATATATGTAAATAAAATATGTGTATACAGTTAATACTGTAGTCAATGGAAAGTAACAAAAGATATTAAAAGCTTACAATTTATGTTGGAATAAAGTAGGGGAAGCATCAACACATTTACCAGTGTCAAACGTCCAAAGCAAAATAAATTCCATTGGATTTTGGGAATTCATAATTTTCACAGTCTTTTTTTGGCTCCCCGATGCTATGCTCTCGGTGTAGGAGGCTGACCTTAGCCTCTTTTTGGATTTAATTTCCTTAAGGCCTAATTCTTGCGAGGCTAATTGCATAATGTCATCTATTTTACGATTATGTGATAACAAATAAGGCAGTATGAATTTTCCAAATTGAGGGCATGCCAGGGATAACTTATTGCACATTGAAACGGCCAAGAAGGAAGTACCCCCAACGGAAAAGAAATCGCTTTCCTTGACCTGATCATAAGTAAAGTTTTTGCTCAGTGTAGCTTTCAGTTCTTTTAAAAACAAAACTCTTAAAGAGTCCAACGTTGGAAGAGTCTGTGGTGACTTTTCAAACATTTGTTGTAATATTTTTTTTGAAATCTTTCCATGAGGATTCGTTGGTATGCTATCAACTTTAATAATTTTATCAGGCCAATGTTTTTCCTCTAGTTTACATTTAAGGAAGTCCGACAGCTCTTGACTGTTTAATGTTTCTGATGCAAAGTACACAACCAACAGCATAGGTTTGGGCAGCCAGATGCAGGAACATGACTTCACTCTGGGACACATCATAATTGTTGTCTGAATTTCCTGTAAGCTAACTTTTTGGCCAAACCTCTTGATAACATCATCTGTACGCCCTCTATAGTAAATCGTACCATTTCTCACTTCGCCAATGTCTCCAGTATCAATGAATTTCAATGAATTTGTCTCTTCAGTTCCAACGGATTTATTTAAAATCAAACATTTCCTGGTCTTGCTAACTGAAATTATTATTATAATAAAAACATATTTTTTTGATAGTTATAAAGATAAATTACTTAATAAAATAAACTTTTAGTTACCTAAAACAATTTTTCCAGTGTTTTTATTTTTGTTAGTGGGTTCAACAATTATTTCCGTTTCCGAGAGACAGTTACCTAAGGGTATTTCTCTGTCATTAAGTATTCTGTTCAGGTCTAGTTCTGCAGCACAGGCCCAGCATGACATTTCTGTGACTCCATACAACATAAATATTCTTGTCTTATTAGCAATATCCTTTAGCTCTCTTAATCTGTTGATGCCACTAAGAGGCTCTCCGCCCAAAGCTAACACTCTAAGTGTAGAGTTGGCACTAAATATTTTATTTTTTATATCAGCATTTGAGTTTTGAAAGAATTTTGATGGTGTTGTCTGCCAGAATGTAACAGAATCCTCACAATTGTCTCCGAAAAGAATGTCTGCTTTCTCTGGAGCTATAAGAAGAGATGCTCCATTCACACATGCTAGAAGTATTTCTATCATCGATGGATCAAAAGTTAATGGAGTGGAGAAATATATAACATCAGAGGAATTTATTTCAAACATCCTTGTGAGATCGTCTATGTTTGGCTGGATACATTGTATGGGCACCTGAATGTGTTTTGGTTCTCCAGTACTGCCAGATGTTGTTGCTATGTAAGAATGATCAGGGGTATATTTATAACTGTGATAAGAGCCTCTATCCTCCAAATTATAGAAACTCACTTCTAAATTAAAAATTGTTATAGTTTTTTCTGGTTCCTTGCCACAGACATTGAAAATGGTATTTTTTTCTATTTCTTTAATTGTTATCAAAATCTTAATGTTGACACTATTCACTACGGATTGAATGTCTTGTGATGGGTTTAAAAACATAAAAGTTGTACTGCATTTATGAGCTCTGAAACATATTTAGATTAATATTATTAATGATCCCGATTGTTTCAATAACAATGTTTATTTGCATATATTTGTTTACGTATCACAACACGTAAAAAACTTACGCAGCAATAACGCAAGGGATAATAATATTTCTATCTGAAACAAGCCCTATGACACCTCTTGAAAACTTAAGTTGTTGTAGGTTTTGAGATATATATTCACATGCCCCATATATCTCGGAATAAGTGTAGTGTCGATATATTCCATTATCATAAATTCTTAAGGCTATTTTAGATGGATATCTAGCACAAGTTTGAAGAAAAACATCATAGTACCCGTTTTTACGTTTCATGAGAAATAATGTTAAAAGTCGTACTGAAGAAGATATACAGATTAAAATTTATGTTATAAAAAGTTTATTTAAATAATTTATGCAACTTTCATTGTTATTTATAACAGGTATTTGAAATACAAGATATATTGAAAACACAATTTGTTAAATTTTCAAAATGTTTGTTTTTATTTTCGAAATTTGACATCTTAATGTCATCGTTTATTGTCTATGATATGTATATTTTTAATAAGTACAAATCAATCAAAGGTACGATCATATCCAGAAAAATGCAAATGCTAGGTGCATGCATGTATAGATAATCCTCATTAAATAAATATTTTCATTAAGACTAACAAAATGAGAGAAATGTTGTAAATATTACTGTATTTTGTTATGATTGTGGCTATCGTGTGTCAGCCTTTTAGTAACATTTATTAAGAATTTAAGATAGACAACAATGTTTTTCGGTTTTAAAATACATGTTTAAATATTGGAAACGGTATAAAGTTTTTTAATACTTATTTCTCTGTAATTTATAATTCAAATTGAAGGAAAATACTCTCGGGAGAATATCCAGATTGCCACTAATTAGAATGTATATAACTTTTAATTTTATAAACAGTGTCCTAACATGATAAACTTTAATTTTAATTTAATTTAATTTATTTTTTGTTAATACATTTAACGTATATACAATTATATTATATTCACACTATATACAAAAATAATTAAAAGTTTTTAAAAAACATTTTTCTTGAAGCATCTTACTAAATAAAGATTATTCTTATTAAAATCAAAAGTATTTTTTTGTTTACTTAATGCATTATAATTATAAACATTCGTAATTTTAACATTTAATACCTAAAAATACTTTTAAATATATCTATAATCGCATTCCTATCAACTTTATTAATATTGCTGGATCTACTTTTGAAAACTTTTTGAATATGCAAATAGAAAGAAATTTATCATACAGCATTTTACATCTTGATACATAAATAAAATTAGAAAATGATATTAAAAAAGCATAAATATATTTCGAGTTATGAAAGTATAATAACCTTCTTTTACGTATCTGAAGCGTGGTAATGGGTTATGACGTTGAGAAGAGTTGGTCTTTCTGCAAGGAACTACCTACGTATAAGCCAAGCTCCATTTAATTCGGGACAGCAGTTTAGCCAAGAACATGTTGAGCGACAAACAGGCAGAATTCATTTCTAATTGATTAGATTAGAATGGATGCTTCATTTGGGTCATCTTTGATTAAACACACATCTCATTATAACTTTAGGTGTTTAATGATGACGTTAGAAACTTCTATGACGTGGATATTTATTTGTCCTTTAATAAAAAAAAAAAAAGAATAAACCAAGGTTTAAAGACAAATAATATATTGTAATAATATTTACTAGTAGTAGACTATGTAAGGGTAATTAAAAGCCTTAACAAAACAGGAAGTTTTGGTCGAGAATTTTCCGATAATTTTAATTACCCTTATCAATTTTTTTCCCTCTACTTAATAGCTTGTGGTGTTTGAATGTGCGTGCTTAATTTCATATGCTTTATACCTATTCCTTCGTTATTTTTACGCTATCACGAAGAGTGTATCAATAATAACAAAATAAAACGAGAAAATATTAAGGTGGAACAACAAGGGCTACAAGAGAAGATTGTACTTACAGTTACTTTATAGTAAGAGAAGACAAAGTGTTAACAAAATTTTTTATAACAATAAGCAGAACAATTTAGCGTTAAGTCCTGTTAAGTTATAAAGTAATACGTCTCCAAGTGTAAATGAGAAATTTAGATTTCTTGTAAATGCTTCCTATAGAGGGTTATAAGAATTTAAATGAAACTAGTGTTATTCGGATTTACTACGCGGATTTTATTATTTAAAAACTACATAATCCCGACGTTTCGGTTACTTTGCAGCAACCGTGATCACGGGCAGACGAGGTATAAGAATTGTCTTGAATATTAACTTATCAAAATATTTCATTGCTCATGTTTTTTCAGTATATGTTTTCATTTAAAGTTAGTAAAGATGAAAGTTGTAAGGATGGAGATATCTTGTAACTTTAATAGGAGTTTGTGGGGTCAACACTCCGATTTAAAATGGAGAGACTTTGACACTGTGAGTCAAGAGGTAGAGTACGGGAACTTATACTAAGAGTTAGCACCCTTATAACTTTTTAATAGCAATGGACATCGATAACAATTGTTAAGAAATTTTATCGGTCTCTGCAATTGTGCATTTTATTTTTGCCATGTTATTAAATTTCTTCAACACTTATGTAAGGGGAAGAGTAATAGTTAAGTTTCCGATTTAATATATTTTTATATTTTCGCGTTGGTGGTTCGCCAACTTTTGTAATATTTTACAAGTTAGACCATAAATTAATATAATGGCGCGATTATAATTATAAACTGAAAAAAAGTAATAATTGTGTTAAATTTCATTATGTTATTTAACACAAGAGAACCTATTGTAATATTATGATATCTATAAAACATAATATAATATAATATATAAATATATATCGTACAATTTTCTGTATAATGTAGAAATGTTTTTTAAAAAATAAATTCGTTTCTATTACTTTCCAAGAGTATTTGCAGCAGGCCATAAATAACTACAAATTGACTTTAGCGAGCATTTTAAAACCGCTGTAAAAATTATTCCAAGTAAGTAGTTGCATCAACAGTCAACTGCCAGCTTGGTTTGATTAATCTGAACGCTTTAATGTGCCCGCTCTACTTCCACCTCGCTAGTCGTAAAGTTATGCTGGATTATTGCCATTTATACCTTAAGTAAGAAATATTTACGACTATTTTTTAGGAATACTTTTTAATGAAATGAAACAAGATAGGCGTTTATTTTAATTAAGGAGACGATCGAATACTGCATAGCATAAAGCCATCGGTAGTGAATTATACTTTTCAATTATATATACTGTCATTCAATAAATAAATTTGCTAAGGTATAAGATACAGTGTCAAAATAGGATAGTGTCAAGTTAATATCTTCGTATGGACTTGAAGTTATCTTAATCTTGGACGACTGTAACTCAGCCGGCACACAAAATAAAGTTGCGCAGGCCTCTGCGGCGGTGATGACCTAAAATGTATTCGGCAAATGAACAGTCCCAATCAATTAGGGGCGGTCAGCGATCCGATCGGAAAGAGGGCAGCGCGGGCGCTCTCACAGAAAACTTGGGAAAATGGAAATGGTGGTGCGGAGGACAGAGGGGGTTCAGGGGTGAGGGGTTCGAGGCGAGTGAGGGGTGGGGGTCTGCCGGAGGGTGCGTGAGGCGCGCGCGTGCATCGATCGCGCGGGGCGGCTGGAACACGTACGGCTCAGTCCGCCGGGGCGGCCGGCGAGAGCGCGCGTGTGATGCGCTGTCGCTGAGATGGCCGGCGCTCGGGCGCTCGTGGCCGTCTGCTGCTGCTGGTGGTGGCTGACCAACGCAGCCGGTGAGTTCACTACATCTATATACAAATCATACACTTTATAGAGATATTCCCCGCTATCAGCTGATCGTGGCCGCTGAATGAAAGAGACGAGTTCTCCTCGTTTATCGCTCGTACTATGTATATCGAGTGAGGGGTGTGACGATCAGCTGTTCTGTAAATCTTTTTCAGTGAATGTTGTCGTGTGTAATTATACAAATGAGGTTTTGTTAGATGCCTTATCCGTGATCACCGCACGCCGTGTGATCTTTTCGAGGGTCCAAGTTCGTTAAGATGCACCTCATGTTTATATCGATTTTTGATAGTTAGATATATTTTTTTCAGGATTATGTTCTAAAAATATATATTATTTCGATCATCGATAAAACCTGAAAAATATCAATATCTAAGATAGCCAATAGCGGTTCGATGTAGTTAGTCGGTTGAGTAATTTCATACGGATATAACCAAAGTCGGAATTCAGAATTGAGTTACATAAGTAGCCGGTGTGTGAAGCTTGTTGGCGCACACCGGGTCGTCTGCTGGTATGTCCCGACCGCGACCACTACTAAACAAACTCATTACGTCATTACATCTGAGTAAATATTGATTATCATCACGCCACTTTAATCGCGATAGAACAGGAGCATCCGCACCTGCCCGCGTCTTATCGTTGCGTTCATAAATATGTTTTTAACATATATATTTTTAAATCGAATGCATTCAATAGTAATGATTATTTAATATAAATATTCATGCGTTAATTTAGACTCTTTTTTAGAGTATTTGGAATAATGAGTTCGTTATAAACGTAATTAATACATTTAGAATGTACTTATATCTTATCAGTTTCGCCAATTCAATGTGGCGCGAGATCTGAACACGCTGTAGATTTAGAAGATAAAAGAAATTAAATATATACGTATTTATATAGTAATGTAAATTTATATATATAGAAGTTAAACTATTTATTTTTAATATGTAAACATAAAAATGATTCTCATCTTATGTAATATTGGTAACAGAATAATTGGTAACAGCTTTGAGTGAATTATCATAAATATTATTTCATGGTCCCTGAAGTTGTGAATTTAGGTCTCCTAATAAAGAGTTCAACGCGTAGCGCTTTTGGCGTTACAGACCTCTAATATTTCTAATTTTTTTTTCTTTATAATATATAATTACATCATTCAAAGCTAGCTTCTATACAACCTTAGATATATTCGCTTTACATGATATAATTTATTTATTACTTCAACACATTTAGTCTATTAAAAAATCTATTAAAATAATAATATTTACAAGTCCAAAGTAATCAACGTGTTTCGCGAGTTGTCCCGTATCAATTCGGGGTTGTCACTTCCAGACGTTTGTCAAGTCGGGTCATCGAACTCCGAACCTATATGTAGGACAGGCCATTTAGCGTCTTAATGGCCTGTCCGGGCTAGCTTGTTGGCTTACAACAAACGCGATTCTATGACTTGCCTATCAAATACACGAAAGGGTTAAAAGACTTTCTCAAAAATAATCTCACTCACACTTTAATTGGTCCTTTTTCGTAATTTAGCATGAAGCTGTTTTTTGTATCATTTATACATAATATTATCTATATATTCTTTATTATGTATTGATATTAAAACAAAAAATATAGGGATTTTTGAATTGATAGACAGGTTTACCGAACTTACTTACTTTTGTACTAAATAGATTTATAGTGAATAGTATTTGAATCAAATGGAATAATATTTTTTATGTTAAATAAAAAAAAAATAATGAAAGAAACGTAAGTAAATAATGGGCAATATTAACATGTTTAAGTCGAAAACATTCTATGTCATACATGTAGGGCGGAGGTGGTACTGTTTTTAGGTCATGTAGCTGAGACTCATTTGGAAGTCGGCCAGCACCTGCAGGTACCATCGAGCTGTAGGACTGATTACCCCATTGTACATTATTAAGACCTATAAGTAATATAATCCGTAATTAATGAACATATTATTGAACGTTACTTTTAAACTTAATTTAATATTAATTCCTTAATGATTCTAATAATGGAAAATAATTTATAAATTGTACAAAATTACTATAAGGAAACTTTAGGAGCTAAATAACTATGTATAGTGTCAAAAAAATTCCACGGATTTTGTTACATCTGTTTATAATTTAGGACTGTTGAACTCATTCATATAAATATTAAATGGCTCATGGGTTTGCGGTTGTATGTAGCATGTTGTCCCTCCCGAGAAACGATCGCGCCCGCCTTATATAAGGTACTCCTCATTGAAATTATATAGCTGTACCCCGCTCTCGTCGCATACAAAATTTATATTCCATTACCGTCTCATCGGCATAATTTTCTTATTCAAAGAAAATTTCTCCTTTATCTAAGATGTTTTTTAAAGTATGACGATTTAGATTAGTATTGGATTTCTGCTCTTTTTATCCGTCGTTATGATTGGGTAAAGAAGCTACTTCCTGGGAGCTCATGAATAAAATTAAATATTGATATAATAATAAACGTATAATTTACGTAAATCTATAACACCGTGTTTATGGTTTGGAGTTAAATTAACTCAGTGTTATAGATTCAGTGACTTCCGATATATACTGTAATGAAAAATATTTAATAACATAAAATTGAAACGAATTATCTTCTAACATATTTCGTAGGGATTGGTGAGCTTGAATTAAATACAAATCCTCTATATCTCGTAACAAACTTATCTGAGTACATCCTTAAAGTAAATTTTAGTCATAAAATCTTGTATGCTTATTATTATTACATGTGTGTTACATAAGAACGCAGCATCACGATAAATACAGGGCGTCTTCAGTTTTTCATTCATAAAATTTATCATATTAAAGTTTTAACGCTGGTTATAAAATAAAAAACGGCAAACGCTTCGTATGCAGTGTGACAGTGCGTATTTGCATACTCGTGGCAAGGATAGTGGATGTTTCTACTGACTACAAACGATTAAACGAACAGCGTCCCATGAATTGTCCGCATATCTTATCAAATAAATCTGTTTAAGAATTAATCCGGTGTACGATAACAAATTTAACTACTGCACAGTAAGACTCGGGTCACACAAAACGTTTTGAAGATACATAAAAATCTTTAAAATTATTAGTTGGAATAATAGTTGGACCTTTTCTTCCATGTAAGAAAAAAACTAAAAATAATTTTTATCACATGTCTTATAAGTGGTAGCAATTCCTTTAAAATACTTTATTATTATTTTTATATCATAAATATTATAATGAGATTGTAAAATGAAGGTCGTCAGTGATCTTTCAGTAAATATTGATAGTCGAGATGTTATCTAAAATCAAATCAAACATTTAGTTTGACTTCAGCGAGCATATATTTTGTTAATAGGTTTATTTTGCGTTTGAATGTTATTAATTTTTTAATTAATGAGATCTGAGACTATCGCGAGTATTCATTTTAATAAATCCAATACTTTCGGATTACCACGCGTTATTCTATTATTTTAAATCTAGTCCTCCCGACTTTTCGGTTACTTTGCAGCAACCGTGGTCAGGGGCAGACGAGATGATATCTCATTTTTTATTTAAATTTTTAATTAGGTGAATCAAAGTCATTATTTTAAGTGTAGATGTGATAACTATTCTCGAAATATGTAGAATTGAAGTATTTAGTAGAGTATTGAATTAAAAAATATATACGGTTGTTGTAGACACAAAATAAATGAACATAATTAAATTTTTGTAACACATATCAAACAGTATAACTCTAATTTAGATGTTTTTATATATTATAACTTTTCTCATATTATTCTGACGCAATTTCCTGGAAAAATCCACCCGTGGGAAGGTCCGAAGCAAAATAAACACAAATATAATAAAATCGTATCTCCCGCCATTGAACTATTGACTGTTGACACGCGTTCTGTTGTTACTGGGAGTAAAAATTTAGCCAATAAAATTTAATAAATAGAAGATACATTGAATGATTGTTGAATAAATAAATAAATGAGCGAATGAATGACTTTATAACAATACTATTTATAGGCGTGTCCGTAGTTTAAGGTAAAACCGACTCTCAGAAGATGAACTTGTAACGACTGACTAAATAAATTCCCGTAATTCATAAACCTTGAAACATATTGGCGTTAGACGTCCTATAATAGATCAACGTATATAAAATAGCTTTTATAGTAGCAATGGGAGACAGTAAAACAAACATAATCGAGGAAAATCATTGCTGGCAAGTAAATATGGTAGAGTCATAATATTTTTTATTGCAGTTATAAAATTCTGTTTCGTTAGTTAGAGACGTGTTCGTGTATCGACTAATCAAGGTACAATGTTGGTTGTAATTTAAATTTCCAAGTGTCTTTACACTCCTTAAATCTGGTTTTGAAATCAAATATATTTATTATATATATATATATCATATATTTTATTTAATAATTAATGTCATTGTAGCATAAGATTATATGTGATATCATAATTCTATTAATTACAGTGGATTTAATAAAAACATTCTAACGGATTTGTTAAGAATCAATTATTATAGTCGAGAAAATAATTTTTTTTATAATTTACTTAATTTTTTATCATTATTAGAATAAAAAATTGTACATTTCTGTAGTTAAAATTAAATTGACGTGTTTTTCTTTCTTGAATACGTGCATGATATTAACATATATATTAGAAAAAGCATTTACAAATAAAGAAACTATCAATACGGTCAAGATTTTTTTTTTAATATCACTTACAAGTCTACCTTCTGAAAACGTTGACATGAGATAAATAAAATGACAGGGAAAAGCATTATAACATTATCGAATAAATATTTTTAAATTGAATGTTATCACGTATTCGCATACATTTTCATAGCTTTTAATAACAGTGAAAAGGTTATCTACCTTTGGAAAGCACCTGTTTTCGTTATGAGAGCTTTGAATGAAAGTAATAGCTTTGGTTATGCACAAAGCGATACATTTGCATGCAATAAATGAATTGAAATATTAGCATGCATGGTACAGTGCTTTAGTGAGGCAATCCTTAAAAGTATTACCAATATTTTGTTACTTCACTGTACATATAATCGTTATTAAGAAAAAAATAATTTACTAAGGATTTATTTATTCGTTTATTTTGTAAAATAGAACGTTTTCTTGGACTAATTCTATGTAATTCTCTTGTGCGAATATCGGTTATGTTGTGTAAGAATAGTTCGCGTGCCGCCAGCCCCGCCCTCGTCCAATGTCTTCGAACTTTCTATGTATTGAAATGATGATATAATATTATTTTTTTTATATTTTTTATTAAGTAATACATATTCAGTATTAAAAAAGTATAGCAAAAGGCAAATTTTCTTCAACACATCAAAAATTTTTATGAATATTAAGCCACTGTGTCAGCGATATTTTTTTAATCTGAGCATTATAAGAACGAGTAGAACAAATAATGAAGTCAAAGCTTACTCACCGCTTCGCCAAATATTAATATATTTTTGTGGACTCGGGGGAAAATATAAAAGCGCGTTTGCCGGTCGGGAACTCAAATAGGGGTGAAGATTGAATAAAGCTATGTATACATTATTATATCTGTACGAATGTACTATGAAAATTCATGACTAAAAACGTTTTGTTCTGAGTGGATTAGCTTAAAACATTGTATATTTATATCATTTTTATAATAGCATCATTTAATATATAAGAATATAGTAACTGTTCGTCTTTTAGTTTATCTTAATGTATTAAGTTTCCTCATAAACTACAAAAACTTACCCCTTGTTATTTTTATAACAAGTTCTTCTTTCTTTAAGAAGATACCGAGAGATGGAAAGAAAATTAAAAATAAATTTTTAGCTATTTTAAAGTATTAAAAACGATACATAACGGGACAATATTTCTAATTGGACTAAAATTTTAAAGTTTTCCATGAAACTGCAACAAAAGATCTCATTTAAATAAAACTTCATAATATTCCTGACATGCTCAAAACATTTCTATTAAACATTTTAACTAAATAAATTATATTGACGAAAATTTTAGTATTCTTAGGATTTTCTACTATCGTTATTATTTAAGCTCTTTTTAAATAAAAATATATGTATAGTTTACTTAAATGATATTGTTTTTTATTAGCTTTTTTTTTTACTGACTGCAACATACCATGTACAATTTATACCGCAACACTTCATATTGTATCCGGGCGAGTGATGTTTGCTGAAACACTAGAAAAAAAATATATATTCAAATCCATGCTGACCGGGACCGTTCGTGCAATTTTATTCAGTCCTTGGCATTGACACATTGATTAGTTTAGTGTATCTCTACATAAATAAAACATCGCCATAATGTTTTCGATTTCCATGATGGGAAGGAATAAATATATTTTGTTTTCCCAGTAACAGGTATAAGTCATATAAAAATGACGTCATTATTTAGCAATTCAGCATTTTTTTAGCATATTTTTTACACGTCTATCCTTGGTTCTATGTCGTGGCTCTGTGTGTGAGATAATCAATGAATGTTACATTTTTATATGACTGTTTTTTAATGTGTTAAGTACGTCTAATCTGCTTCAACTTATAATTTCTAAAGCCTTGAAATTGTTGCTCTTGCTTTAAGGATTAACACATAGGTGTTATATCGAAATAAACCTTTTTTTTCTGTTTAATTAAATAATAATCTATAACTTTTATGTCGAACACACAACTTAATTTAAAGCGTATTAAAAATTGGACTCCAATGTTATTACTAGCAATAGTTTTTGAAAAAAATAACAAAAAATATTCTTAACTTATGTATTTAGGATTTTTCTGGCTTGTATACAAATATTTTAAAATTCTATATAAATATAAAAAAATATCATGTTAGGTCCCTTTTTCTGTAAACATATTATTACACACATCGGGTTCATAGAAGTCTAGTATAGTTGTACTAACTACTACTAGTATAGTTGAACTAACTAGATTTATATTAGATTTGGAGCACAACGAACTTTATTGCAGCAGTTTTTTTTTTCAATACAATTTATCTACTGTGACATATACTCGTAGTACTTACCCAGAGTATATATAAAGGTTGTTTGTGGCTATCTACAGACAGACTTTTATTCTGACACACCTCTTTAGCCTCATTTAGAGTACATAATGTTTCGTATTTGTTCGCCCCTAACCTGTCCATTAGAAGATGATTGTAGTCTTAAAAAACATATATGTTATTAAAAATTCAAACAGACCCTTACTACTACTATTCACTCGATAGAGTTTTTTTTTATTTGTAACAATTATTCCATTGCATTCAAAGGACAATATTCGAATTCATATTTAAAAGTACATAGGGATACTAAGAACGGAAGGGAATTTCCATTCACAGCGTTTCTTTCTATTTATAAAAAAAATATAAAATATTTTATTGGTATTTTTAAAATTTGGTAAATTATTTCTTTTTGAATTTTATAATATTCCTTTTTGAGCTATATTATAGCATAGAACTTCTTTGCCGTTTCGGAATCGATTATCTAGTTTACTAACACCTAGTCCATTTATTTTGTACTCTATATCTCATATGTATTGCCTCATTATTCAAAGCCAGCTTTGGTACTTGTAGTCGTATTACTAAATAATAATAATTATCTATGCTGGTTTTAAGCACTATATTCAATTTATTTAATTATTTGACGTGTGACTCAATCATCCACACAGTACATTTGATTCATTAATTGTCACATATCAATAACAATATTTTAAAAATGAATTGTTGGAAATATTTATGGAAAGCTACCACGTCCCAGTAACACCGTTTCAGATGTCAGGACCGTCTCTACGTCTATGTCTTTATTGCTCCTGAAGCTTTTCTTGCTATTTATTCTTCAAAATAGACTCAAGTTCTAATAGTAATGATATGTTACTTAGTAAATAAAAAAAAATATGAAATAATATTAGATATGCATAAGCGAAATTTTATTGAGAAGGCTGTTAAAGAAGTCTATATATAAATAATTTTTGATTTAAAATTAATTTTTAAACACTATTTACGCTATTTCCGGGAGTTTTTTTTATATTTTTTGTTGCACTGTTATTTTTAATCCATTTTTATATAACTTTATATTTTACGATAATTTACTCGTAAATCATTTCCATTCCCTAAATTCTTGACGAGGAACGTAATAGTATAGAATTCTAGAAAATCCGTTCCATATTTAAAAATATATCTTACTATTTTGGAATGAGAACTGATGCAATTGGTCAAAATCAAAGATGAGAAGGGGATTGTATCTAGTGAGATGTGCGGAGACGGGTGCAGGTGTCGCATCTAGCGCAATGCGGCTCCCGCAATCTATTTTGACCTCATTCACGTTCACGGTCACAAATTATATAAACTTTAAATCATATACCAAGAACTAGTATTTCTTAACCGCACCCACTCCTCGAATACAGTTGTTTAAGTTTTACGGTGACTTGGGCGAATTTGAAATGCAAAATTTTATACCGTTTTTTTTTTTATAATACCCACTAAAATTTGTTATGACTTAATAAATTTGCGCTTCTTTAGTGCTCGTTTATAGTACATATAATTCTTATAGCTAGGCAAATTTCTTAAAAGAAAATACATGTATTTACATTAATTTCAAACTTTATAGTTTCTGACATATAATTGAGTTTCGGTTGTATAAGAATAACATATTTTAATTTGCTGCCAGAGTCAATTTATAAACCACTTACACGATTATCGCTTTGAATATTGTTAATCCTATTGAAGCCTTACTATTCTACGAACTTTATTTACATTATTTTCGATATCAATAAACGCTGTTTATTGACCAAAATATTATAGACTTTAGTAATATTAATATTTTACTAAAATTTTATCTTGTACAAGATAATAAATAGAAAATTGAAGTAAATAGAATATTTTTCCTGCTATGATCGGTCAAAAATCTTTAAATCTTGAAATTCATATATATGTCTAAATGATAATAGAAAGTTATCTTTATTAGTGTAATCCAACCCCATTGCATTCGGTGGTTGCCCGGCGACGAAGCCACGTGCTTCCAAAACTAACAAAAATCGATCACCGGCCGCTACGTACCACGTCGGTTACAGGTCTACCTTTGGTTATGAATACTTCATACTACCTTACAAACGCCTTTAATTATGAACGCCCACCCCGCAATTATGTCTTCTTTACATAGCGTAAATTGTTTATTAACAAACACAACCCCCAAGAGACCTCGCTCATTAATAAACGACAGACCACATACATACTATGTTCTGTTTTATGACTACGTGACTAAAACTTTGGGCATATTAAAAAGAGTACAAAGAACTCTGTTTGAGAAAAACTTTGTTTATAGAACATATTTTATAATAAGCTTCAAAATGTTGAAATTTATAAACATATTTTTTTCCAAAAATTGTGATATGCGTCTCGATTTCGAGAAGGAATATTTTTGTTTTATGTTTTAAAATGGCTTCTTGCTGTAGTTTGTGGACATGAAAGTCTAAACTGAGAAACTACTACTAGAGGTGAAAACCATTTTTAGTTCTTTTGCTGGCGACAACGAAAAGGGCTCTCACGACTGCAGTGACTGTGACTTTCAGCAATTTCAAAGTTCCCAAATATGAAGAGATGCGCTAAACCACTTTTACTTTTAAGCTTCTTCCCCAAATGACTTTCGCTTCACTTTAACTGGAATTGGATAAGCCAAAAGTTAAGTTACTGTTAGATTTACATGGACAAAGACTGTTTATAAGTTATTTTAACTTGTTTTATTTGTTAATTAGTTTCCTAACCCAGGCGCAGTTAAGATTAGTACAATATAACATTAATATACAGAATATCGTTTTTAATTTTGCATATTTCCATCTCTTCCACGGTTCATTATTTTCTACTTTGTGTATTTACCTTATTCGAGTGCGTCTGTTTGTACGTTCATACGTATCCTAACATCGTCGGTATAGGAAGCGGCGTCTTGACAATAGCACACGTGCGATACCTTATCTCGTGTTTGCTCTGGATTAGACACGGGCCCAGTCTCATTGCCAAGTTCAAAGTGTCAAACTTTGTACACTTAAACATATCCAACCATAACAGTTAATATTAATTTTATATTCTCATTCCCATATTCATTATAAATCCTTGAGATTTTATTACATTTGTCTTTCTCAGCTTCTATAGCTTGTGAAACACTGAAACCGAATGTACTGAATTAGAAATACTATGTAAATAACCGTAATATATATCACTTTACTAAATGCAAAATAAATCCCGATTCAAAACATATCAGTCACGAGAATGATGAATAAAAAGGTTGTGTTTGATTTCAATAAAAATACCTTTGGCGCCGGCAATCGAATAAATCAGTTTTCCCAGCCATTGGTCACTGTTATCAACATGGTAACGTGCATTATGCAGCCATGCGGACATGATCTGTTATCTGCATACGTGCAAATATAAAGCTATAATATTTCATACGGTTCTTGGCCACCGGATGTTTTTTACAGGCGGCAAAGGGTAAGCGAAGGACGATTTGATATCAGACATTCAAATGGTATGTCCGAGCTTAGAAGCATTATGGCAATGTTATCTATGTATTACACTATTCACTTTTTTTAATGTGTTACATTGACTTGTAACCAGGATAACTATTGAAAGTGGATTTAAAGTATGTATAATCTAATTGGCGAATGATATCACATTTAGAACAGTATTTCGGTAAGTATTCCAAGTGGGGTATATGGGTACTGTAGAGCACGGGGAGTGCAGTGGCGCGTGTCCACCACCTGTCATTACACCGGTTCAATCCCACCCTCCCCGGCGCCTCATTAACGGACTTTATATTCCAAAATCCCGAACCAAACACATTCATCATTCCAAGATTTACCCGAATAATGAATACTATTTAAATAATTCAATCGTTTGTGGCGTCTTTTATTCATATTGTGACGATAGTTACAAGTTTGAAATATTGACTTGTGTAACTACGCTTCGTATTTATATTGACTTCTGTAGTTGTGCTATTTATAAATATATATGTAAATAAATCGTATAAAAGTAGTTTTAATATCTGATGTTATGAAATGCTTTCATTTAAATTAATTAGTTTCAAAGCCCGTGACTACTGAAGCCGTATAAATCAGAATTAACGGGTTATAAGGTCATTTATTTTACATTTAATACTTTTTACGTTATCTTAACAAATAAATAAAATTGAGAAATTAATCGTACCAACAAAACTATTAAATATTAAGCAATTTTTTATAACCGCTTATTGTAATAATTCCTTCTTTAATAGAATTGATGACTAAAACTAGTATCACTGAGGGCTTGGATTAACTAAGAGACTTTTACATAAATAAAATCGATTCCGTGATAAATTTGTGCAAGCAAAATTATTCACATCATTCATATCAAGATATAAATATCATAACATTCAGACAATGGTGTTTACAATAATGGTGTATCCTCTGCGAGTATAAACGTTAGTGATGTACTTTATTGTGTTATCGACGATAATTTTTATCAAACCGTCATCAAAACGCCTCGATACCTATGACTCACCTCCCTGTTAAATAAATGAGATGCTCGCTTATTTCGTAACATCGCGTGATAGTCATACGACACTATAATGTTCCGTGAACTAAATATTACATTTGTCTTTCGATTTTTTTCTCGGTATTTGGTTTAAAATGTGTAATTGTTTATAAATGTATATTATGCTGGCTTCGTTGTTGTCGATAGCGGTTTTTTCTTCTTGAATTTTTATATAATCCAGAGGACCTTCTATCCATTTCAAAGATTGCGTATTTATCGTAAATATATATACCTATATATATTGAATGACCTGAAAATTAATTTAAAAAAAATTATATAGCTGACGGTTTATTTTCGACACATCAAAAATTTAACGTATAAAGGCAGTTATGTTGACTTCTAGAAGTCGTTTGAATAAAAATTTGTAATATTGTGGTGCGACATGTCAGGCGGGCAGGCGGGCGGTTCGGCGTGACATATGCCGCGAGCGACCCCTCTGATAGCTCTTTACAATTAGTTATAACATAAGGTCCTACGTCACATTCCTTTTATTCAAGGTAAAGCATGTCATAATTTAAGTTCAGATGTCTTTTTAATATGAACATAAAATTATATATTGAAGTATATAACTTATATACGTTAAGGAAGTTCTTATGAAGAGACATATATATTTTTGTCTCTATTTTCTTTAAGTAACAGAATATTTTATTATAGCCATTTTGTGCTTTATAAATAATTATTAACATACAATGTATTTAAGAATTCAAAAATATTTTTCAAACAAGTTAGCATAAAAGGTATATTAACCCCACTTTCGCCGATTAGGCACTTTTTCTCGCCTTTCGAACAACGGATAGGGGGCTTTTATAAGCGTGGTTTGTATGAGCAAATGTTTTAGAATTCTAAAGTATCAGTGTCGGGAGGGGAACTGGCTAACGGTATTTCTTAAGTTATTACGATTCGGTCAATCCAGTTTGATATTGCGTCATAATTTACTTATTATAAGTTCAACATTGCCGAGAGCGAATTGAATGAATTCTCATTTTTATTAGTAACCGGATACCAAGAGCTTTACCGTGGACATCAATGATTTGAAAAAATGTTTGAGTTTCAATGGGCTTTGGATATTCATTATCAAATGACCAGCATATGTTAAATTGGGTTCATCGACAGGTTTCACACGCGTGCCGTCTCGAGTTCCAAAAGGACTTCAATTAATTGATATTAACCCTTGTGTCCAGTCCGCTCGTGTGTAAAAGGGCTGTTCATTACACAGGGCATCGGATTGCAATACCTTGTCATGCAAATTGAATTAATTGAGTATTTTCGGTTCCCTGTTAAACTTTAAAGGCTTAATTACGCCAGATACGAATGTGTTAAAAACTTTAATGAACTAGTCATTAAAAATAACAAAAAATCTTTCTCTTTTGATCAGATCAGCACCGTTTTATGTTACGCAAAAAGCTTTAAATCGATTTTTATAACTCTGAATGATAAGCATTTGCAGCACCCTCTGTTGTACGAATAAATCGTATCTTAAACAATAAACTCTTATAAAGCATTTTCGTGTAAGCATAGTACTAAATATGGCTTGGTATATTACTTTTCTCGCTTTCCCCTTAAGGGAAATATTTATTGCAGCCGCAGATGGGATCACATGTGTATAATTTTATTTCAATTACTTATGAGAATATATTGAATGTCATATTTTTCAGAATTGACTGACGTTAAATACCCAACATTTTGCTAAAAGATATTTTTTTTTGACATAATTCACAATTTTCGTAGACAGTTGGAATAGTTATATAAAGAATGCTTGCGTGAGTTGGATACAGATTTTTAGTACGCTTAATATTTTGGTATTTAGAAAGGTCATGGCCCCTTTCACTAATAAGTAAAATATTTTAGGTATGTCATAAATATTTTTTATTATGTGATAAAATTTATATGATTGTTTATTTTTATAGCATATTAGTAGGTTAACTATTATATAATATATTTTGCTGTAAGGGAACTTTTAGTTTTATTCATTATTTTGTTGCTAATAAAAGGACTAAGGTCAAAGAACAAAAAAATATAGGACGAGGGTCTTCTTTAAATTCATGGAAAAGGCTTAACGAAGCTTAGCTCGTTACGCTTCGGTGCATTGACGTTTGAATATTTTACTTTCGTATTACTAAAGTCACAGTTTATAAATATAAAAAAAAAAAGAAATAAAAGCAATGGTCCTTTAATTCGGGGATCATTAGCGAAATGATATACGAGTGATCCACACCCTAAATTCTAGAGGCTTTCAACTACACTCGAATGGGTAATTAATTTAAGGAATTAACAGTGAATAACTGAAATTGTTCCGTCTCGTCGAACCGCTTACGCGAAAACCGTAATAGTCTGTAATTACGGACGTAGACAATTTGTTTGATTAATTGCTTCGCATATTATATAAAATACGCTTTGATAGTGATGATATCATTTTTGGGGTAAAGTGTAATGAAATTGATGGTTATAAATTAATTACTGCATAAAATGGCAAGCACTGTTTTAATTATCACCCTCATACTTGTTAATCCATTCATAACTTATGAAATTTAACACGGTATTGCATTTATAAGTCTTATATTGGTAAGAATATTTTCCTTATAATTTGTTTCCCTTGCAAGTAGGTTATTCTCGTTTTTCTTTTGATGGAAATCTCTCTCAAGACGAAGATTACTTTTGAAGTAAAAGATATAATTCAGCTGCCTCGAGACTTGAGTGTCCCTACAGTCATTAAACTCAGTTAGCTATAAGTAGAAAATGTATAAAATTGTCTATTTTATAACATTGTACTGAGTTCGTCTGGAACTGCACAATTGCAACATAGTACTTAAGTATATTGCGTTGTAACATGCCCCATAAAACCTGTTAAGGCTTTCAAATTCATGACTCATAGATAAGACCGTAGCTTTAAGGTGAATTAATTGGGTAGTATTTTCAGTATTTTAAAAGGATTTTTCATTTCCAATACAACCATTTACGGTAGAATCTTTTATAGTCTTTACGAAGCAGTATCACGAACAACTTTTCATTACTTAGTTCAATAGAAAAAATATAGTGGAATATATTTGAAATTACTTTAAAAAGAGCATTAACTTTGAAAACAAAGAGAAAATGGTTTCTAAAGAAATATAGATCACAAAATATGTTACAAAACATCTTCTCGCTTTGAACAAGACTTTCAGTTCGCGGACAATACATTAAAAGTGAAAATAGGGCATTCATTTGCAGCGGAGTTTGTTTTATTTTTTTCAGTACATAATATAAGTTAAAGCTAGGCTAGACAATCGAGCTGGGAGCTAGTTTACGAGGCTATACGACACACACCGCCCGGAGACAGACGCGGCGGCGACGAGGCAATCACCAGGGTTGACACTCACATAAACCATTCTATAAATTAGATCGTTATCACATAAAAACTTTTTTTTCGTCTATTGTAACTAATTTAACTACTTGACTATAATCTGTTACATTAGCAAAGATGCAGTTAATATGGAACATATTTGGGTATACATTTTATGTGCATATTAAGTGATAGTTTTGTAAACGAAAAATAATTAAGATAATATATTTTTTTAAAAATTTTGGGAAGTCTGATAAAAGTCTAGATTAATTAATTAAATTTTTGGGAAAATCTTTCGCGTCCGTCTGTTGTAAACGATGACCCTTAAATCTTTTGTTGGAAGCGTCAAGAATTAGGGTCGACTGGCGACAAGAGATCTCGACATAACAGATGCTTTATAATTGAAGTCAGTATTACGCTACTCCAATTTAGTTTTCTGAACATTATATAGGTTGATATTTTTAACTGACTTCCAAAAAGTTCTTTCACATTCCACCGCATACTTTCATATGTGCTCAAATGTTCAAGCATTCATTAATATATAAATACATATTGATAAATTTGTATATTATAAAATGAAGTATTTATTTAATTTTCTACACCCTGTTACAGATATTATTAAAATATAAATAATGGAAGACACCGATATTTTCCAATATTAATCAAACAGCTTTGCTACCCTATGCTAAATGAATTTAAAAAAAAAGTTATGTCAGTTATTATATAAAGTTAAAAGAAGACTTTTTTTTTGTTAAGTTTAAATAAAAGCAAATATTGTAAAACGTCAAATTTAACTTCTGAATCGTTCGTAGCTTGTATCAGTCTACGCGGCTACGATGTAGCGCTACGCATTATGAAAACTGATTTATTTATTTTTTCAGGGTTATAGTAACTCAGTAGTTATAGCTGTTCTGAGATGTTTGTAAAGATATGTTTGTATTGTATACTATAGAGTCGACCTACAATGTAATAGGCTCAATGTACTCCAAGGTCGGACACAGTTAAACCTAATATTTACCGTTACGATAGATCGATACTGGATGTCTCTGAAAATAGTTCATTCTCCAAATGTATTGATTAAGCCAAACTGGGACATTATGTATAAACAACAGTTTATTGAGGAAAAGGAGAATGTAGTAAATGGTATTATACAGTAACATAATATTTATGTTTTACTATAAACGTATTAAATATATATTAAACGTTTTATTAATTATATCAACGGATTAAATTAGTAATGAATGGAGATTACGGAAAGCTTAAGTATAGCTGAATATCACGTCGTTTGATTATAAATATATTACGTATATTGTAATAAAGAAAGTAAGATATATTCATAACGCTCAAAGAATATATATGTTTTTATGAAACGTGATTCTGCCTTCTAGAGTACAGTGTTGATATAATGTATGTATATCGAATGTATTTTATTGTTCCAGCCACCGAGCTAGACTTGTTGGCTGCGCTGTCGCTGCACAACACTACGCGAACCGGAGTCAGCGCTGCTCCTGGCATGCAGCCTCAACGGACCGCGTACGCCCTTGACGGTTAGTTGATTATATTGGAATTAAAATTGTTATTACTATACTATAGAAAATCACTGTAAAAATTTACATTTACATTAAAATAAGAATCTTCTGCGCTTTTTATTAAAAGAAAAATATTTTTGTAAATTTTTATGTTAAGTGTGTACAAATAAAGTTAATTACCACCAGAACTTCAAATCCTTTTACAAATTAAAATTTTCCTGTAATTAAGGGAGAAGCGAAAGCTTTACTGGCAATACTATAAAAGCTTGTGAAATTCAATCCCATAATATGCGATTGTATGCAATAAAGTGCACATAGTACGAGCGAGGCACGATACATTTTAAATGCAGTATCATTTGTATCCACAGTCTAATGGACGGTGGCACGCCTCCCTTACCTTTAATGACTTTGTAATCAAGTAACTAGACTTAGTAATCAGTCACTTGTGGCATTCTATGACGTTTTTCAACACGATTACCTTTTATTTGTTTTTTTTTTTTAATTAGTTTTTGTCAATGAATATGTTCGCGTATATATTTGAGGTTGAATATGAGTGTATTTTATTATGAGAACCATTTATCTACTGAACTTCTTATTAATTTGAGATACAAATTTATGCTTATACTCAAGCTACGAAATCATTCAGCTGTTTTTGTTAAAAATAAGTCAAAGGCTACCGACTAAATGCAACTTTAAAAAGAGGTTTTATCTAATTTTTTTTTACATTAAAGTAAGATAGATCTTATTTTACTTTTTTCTTTCTTTTATTTTATTTTAAATGAATTGTTCTTATAAACGTTGCATGTTTCGTAGCAGTTTAGATTTTTCATTAACAAGTACAAACACCATTACTAATTTTAATCATAATAGTGCAATGTCGTTAGTCAAAATTCTCACATGTCACAAAGAACATATTTTAGTAAGCTCATAAAATACCTTAAGAGGATTTTTTATGTGATGGAAAGATTATACTTCCAAGCAGAATGAAAAAAATTATAGACATTTTGACTAAATTAATATTTATAATCTGTTGTCAATTTGTTAACAAAACCTCGACAACGATAATTTAAATAGCATTAGTCTTCTTATTAAGATTTTTGTTGTACAAGTTTTTTATTACTTGCTTTCTCGTTCTTTCTGTAAATACGAAAAGTTGTAACTCACATTTAATATTAACTTGTATAAAATTTTCGAAACAACCCTTTTTTTTGTTAAATAGAAAAACTTTATGTCTTATGAAAGTACTTAAAAAACACAGACTTTGCTGTGACAATTTTGTATGATAAAAAAAAGTATTTCGTAATCGAAATAAGGACATTAACACCCAGTCTAATTTGCCCGTCATATTAATATTATTCAATATATTTAACAAATTATTCTGTTGGCATCCCTGATTATTATCCTTACTTAAATATCATATTATACAAATCTGTTCCTATTAGAAGGTTTCTTTACTCTGATATTATAATAATGTTATCTTCCTCGTTCTTTTGTTAAAATTATGTTTTTTTTTTTTACTTCCGGACATCAAAAGAGGGAGTTCCCTTACTTTATTTATAAAACATATCAAAGATGTAAGGAAATTGATAGATGTAAAGCATTCTGCTGAATATACCGCATTCACATTCAATACTCCTGACGTTTTGACAGCATGATAGTTCTTTTTTGGCCATTTGTAAAATGCACGCAGACAACCACTAACTTGGAAAGTAGTAGGTAGTTTTTTCTTTAAAAAATTTCCCCCAGCTTTAAGTAAAAAAATATTAAATTCTCCTTTCCAAGTGAGATATATTTTCAGTATCTAGTACGATTTTGACGAGGACAATTGATTGTAATCTATAAGACCGTACATTGAAACAGTCCCATTACCAATAAAGTCGTTGTAATCCGACCGGCAAATATGCCATGAGCCATCCCTTGCCGTGTCGTAATCGCCGCAACCAGTGATTAAAGCGCTGTAAGGGACGAAAATCTGTTACATTTAGACAGGGTTCACCATGTCATTTAATTTATTTATACATTTAATTTATATCTACGTATGAATATAGAGATCTATATGTAGACATACGAATTTCGAAAATCAAATATTTTTACGATAAAGTAATTCTTTTTAACCATTTTTTTTTATAAAGTATACAAAATATATAAGCGTATTTATTTAATTTTGCAAAATAATTCTATATTGTAAAATATTTGAAATTCAATATTGATAAATTTAAATTGTATTAATATATGAAAGTAACGAGCCCTGAGCACACCTCAAACGTTAACGCGCCATTAGCTGAGATGTGTAATCTCTGCTGATTGTAGGAGGGTATTCGCCCTAATTTCTAACGTGGGTTGTATGCCCCTAGTGTCAAACGCTAAGCTCCTATTGTCGGCATGGTGTGAAGACAGGTTGACTGTGACATCTGGACCAATCATACAATCTGGTTCATACCTTGTATTCAGTTTACGGATAACAATTAGATATTTCAAAAGAAAATACTGATCTACTTTCAGTAGAACCGGAGAGTTTATTTATATATACATACTAGATACCAGCCCCGGCTACGCACGGGCTTTTTACAAAAAATATAAAATAACCTATTTAATTTTGAGAATTATGAAACTTATATTATGATAACTTTCAAATGGTACGCCCGATTTAAATGATTTAAAAAGTTATTTACAGATACTGATGTAGGCTGGAAAACGAAGTAATTTATTTTGATAAAATTTAAAACCGTATTTATGTAAATAGCTTTCCAATGAACGCTTTAGGAATGCCAATTTTTAAAAGTTGTAAAACGGATATAGTATGTTATTCTTAAGGTATAGACATATACACAATCCCACCATATATTATTTTGTTATATCTCAGAGACTTTGGGCAGCGTTTTCGTTAAAATATCTCAGACGGCTCATGTTTTCTTGACATCTTTAACAAATATCGTTAATATATATCCAAGTTAATACAAAAATTTAGCAACTTATATACTAAAACCTTCTTCGAGAATCACGCTGTCGAGTGGTTAAAACTACTTGTTAATAGGTGCAGTAATTTTTCCGTTAATTGCGAACAGACAGACAGATAGACCTGGTGAGGGACTCTGTTTTATAATATGTATTGATATTAAAAAAGACAACTTGGGTTCCTTTCATTTAAAACCATTCGCTATTACATAAGAAGAAAAACTTCACTTTACTTTAAAAAGTTAATGGAATTCAAAACAAATATTCTCGACGTTTCATTACAATATCGTATTATTAATTGAGTTCTTTTTTTGGTGGTAAAAGCTGTCATCGACATACGAAGTCAGACACGCGATAAATGTTGTTTTGCGAGTGTCAAAGACAACCGAATGAATCTATTGTTGTGACAGGCGCATGGCACGAGATATCCGAACCACAAATAATATATATACTTAATCCTTACATTTAGGGATGGAATATAATAAATTTCTAAGGAATTATTTGCAACGAATTAAAAGTAAATCTATTATAGAAATAGGAACGTTCAAATTTACAGAAACTATCTGTTTTTATGGTGTAATAATTGTTTAGATTGTGAAATATTTATTGTAATAAAACAAAACAACGTATTAGTTTAGCCGCTATGAGTGACGTTAGCGCTTTCTCGGTTCGTTCAACACATCAGAAGCCATCGGTCAACGTGGCTTGGCTACGTCACTGGACTGAAGTGATTTTGTTTAATGATCCGACATAATGCTAATGCAGGGTTTGTGTTAAAAATATTATTCTAATTAATCAAATTAAATAATAAGATAGTAATATATAAAATATTTAAATTGCCTATTTGAAAAAAAAATCAATTAGATATTTCAAGTTAAATTTCATATTACATTTATAAGCCAAATAAAAATAAATTAATATAAATGTAATGCATATTATTAGAGTGCAACTGCATTTGATATATATGAGACCCTATAACAGTGTGGACACATCACAAAGGACGGACGATAAATAAAATCACGGCGGGGTGCCATTGAAAATGTTTAGGAAATGCTCCGCAAATATTTGTATATATATAAATTTGACAAGGGTGATTTAATGAAACTAAAACATCGGGGTCGTTTATGAATTGTGACAAACGATTATTGCATTCACTCTCGCCACTAAATAAAAGTAAGTTGCGATTTGAACGATTTCCGATCCTATAAATCCAGTTATTTTCTAAATTACTTATATTCAAGTAGGATTATTTATAGTGTTATATTATCATATATAATATACGTTTTGTATATTACGTTACATAAAGACTATTCAAATAATAAAGTCCTTAAAATATAATTTTTTTATTTAGCAGAACAAACTTCATTTAGAGATCTTCTTATAATTACTAGTTTTATAATTGAATATCGGAAAAAGATTTGGCTAAAATTTGTCATGGATATACGTGATTTTAAATAAAAATATCAATAAACTAATTATAGGTCTTCTATAAAGAAGACAAACTTATAAAACATGACAAAGAAATAACTCTATATTTTAAAAAATTATAACAAAGTAATCTCAGCCTCAAATCTTTCGGCGCTTGGATAGAAAAAAGATTTTGAATCATAAAAAGGAGGCATTCCACTCCTCCAATTTATTAAAAAAAATATAATTTACTCTGCCAAAACAAGATAACGGAATTCAATTTTGATGCAAAGTGAAATTTGAATTTAATACCATGGGGTGAGGGTTAACAGAGCACGCAAAAAATAACTCAAAGATTTATTTATCTTCCCTCATACCATCGTAAGGCAATTAAACAGCTGTTTTTACGAAGGCATCGCGTGTTTTCTCGTCATAAAAGGTCTCATGACCAAGATTTGCATATTTTAATACTGAAATATACCAGGACAAAATAAAAGGAAATCAAAAATATCTAGAAAGGAAATGTTCATACATCTTGGTGAAATTAATTTGCTACAGTAATTCCTCGAATATTTTTATTGTATAGGTCTGTAGAGCTTCAAATACTGTACCTTACATTGAAATTAAACTCAAAACTAGTTTACTACTTTAATCCAAAAACGATCATTTTTTTATGATGTACATAACTACATATGTATGCTTCAAAATGACTTCAAAAAATGAGAGCCTCCTTTTTGAAGTCGGATAAAAATATGATATTTATTAATACATTAATTTTATTTACTTAGACTTAGTATTTTTATGAAATTTTTTTTTTTTTTGCTTTTAAATTTAAGAGAATGTAACAATACGTTTTTTAATATTTTTTCATTGGCCTCAGTAATTATGAGAATATTAAATTCAAAAAAAATTTAATTAGCAATCATGCTATAAGTTTTTTTCTATATGAGTTAACTACAAAACAGTGAAGTAATATTTGAAATTTGACGATTTCAAATTGGTGGTGAAAATTTTTCGTATCATTGAAAACATTAAAAACTCCCTCTGCTAGTGAGGGGTCGATGCACTGTACCGTCTACGGAGTTAACGTCATCTCTCTCGGCTACAAACTTTCTTATATAATTCACTGCTCGACGTTTTATATTCTTTGGAAAACTTATCTAGAAAAATTTTATTAGGATATTTAAAAGTTACTACTTATTTACACTGCTTTATCTTCGAGGTTACGTACTTGGTGCATAATGGCTTTGAGATAGCTTTTAAACAAATATCATGACAGTTTTGTTTACGGTGTCCTTAAATCTAAGCTTAACACCAATTAATTTTATTTCCACTCCGATTTTTTCCCCTTCTACGCCATTAACCTCCCGCTACGATGGCTCTGCCACGTGTGATTTCATTATCCAGTAACCCTCCTTTAAAGTTCTTTGTATTGCGCACTTCCACGGTTTTCGAGTTACTTGAATATTCTTTATTACTTTAGTTAAATCACTTTTGTTCTATTATATTGAAACAGTTTTGATTCGACATTTTGTTTGAGCTTGTAAATACATATATTAGCAGTTTTACAGTATATATATCTGGTAATAAAAAAAATATATCCATGATCTTTATGCCATCACTGCATACCACAAGTTAATATCATAAAACTATGTACATACCGCCAAAGATTTCTTAATTTGGTAGACGACAAATAACAAGACTAACTGACAGACATCCATCTCGTCTGTCCGTAATCACGTTTTCTGCTAACTAACCGAAACATCGGTATTATGTAGTTAAAAAATAATAAAAAAATGCGTAGTATTTTTTGTTAAAAAATAACGTTTTTGTAACGTTAACAATTGGAAAAGATTTTTATATCAATTATGTGACTGATAATAAAGTAATTTTTATGTGCAATGTTTTAATAATTTTTATATAAATGAATTATTATCTTTTGTTTTCAGTAAAGGTTGTTATAGCAAATAATTCTATAAGTAATAAGATCACATTTGTTGTTTTTGGATGCTAAGTATTTATTAAGATAATGAGATCATTTTCGGACTCGACTGTTTCTGAACTCGTGTACATTCTTTTAACTTTTTGGACGCTTTTTTTTAAGCTGTTTTAAATATAGAACAACTACATAAGATTTATATATTTAAAATACCACCTTTAAGGTAAAAGAGCAAAACTCGCACGAAAACGCGAAGTAAAGGCATTTTTTAACCCCGGAGTACAATAAAGTAATCATATTTCATTTTAAATAAAAGCAAACAGTATTAAAAAACACACCTTCGTATTTATATGCAAAATAATATTTTCAATAAATAGAAAGGAATTCTGGAAAAATTATATTATAACACTTACGATTTACTTTATATATATATATATATATATATATATACCTTAAGTCATTTATTCAAACTGTTAATATATGTAAAGAGTCATTCAACCAGTAGTTCATATTAGTAAGAGAATAAATCAATAAACATGATTACTAAGTTTCATTTCCATGATTCAAAAGCTTTTTAACTATGGGGTTTTCCAATAGGGACGCTTGAACTTTGACAGCTGATTGCGGCCATGTTGTTTGAGTGACAGCTGTCAAATGCAGTGTGTTATATTCATTCCGTCCTCCCAAACCACCATGGCAGGTTACAGTGTCGAGCAGCACGTGCAAATCATAAAATTGTTTTATGAAAATGGGTCTTCAGTTCGAGCAACGTTCCGCGCACTTCGCCCGTTTTACGGTCGCGATGATCGTCCTGCCGAGTCGACTATCCGTCGATTGGTGGACAAATTCGAGTCAACCGGGTCAGTTAACAATCAGCCGGTTCCCGTGCGTCAACGTAACGCGAGATCTGCCGAGAATATCGCCGCTGTGCGCGACAGTGTCCTCGAAAACCCGCGGCAGTCAATTCCGCGTCGCGCACAGGAACTCGGCCTTTCGCAGACGACAACTTGGCGAATTTTGCGTTGTGACTTGAGCCTGCACCCGTACAAGATCCAGCTGACCCAAGAGCTCAAGGTTAATGACCATAGACAGCGCCGTGTGTTCGCTGACTGGGCATTAGAGCAGTTGGAAGTTGACGCCGATTTTGGCAAAAAAATCATCTTCAGCGACGAGGCGCATTTTTGGATGAATGGCTATGTCAACAAGCAAAATTGCCGTATTTGGGACGAGACCAATCCACACGAGGTTCACCAAGTGGCAATGCACCCGCAGAAAGTGACTGTTTGGTGCGGATTTTGGGCCGGAGGCGTGATTGGTCCGTATTTTTTCGAAAACGATAATGGTGTGGCCGTCACCGTCAATGGTGAGCGATACCGGTCGATGATAACCAACTTCTTTTGGCCTGAAATCGAGAATATGGATCTGGACAACATGTGGTTTCAACAGGACGGCGCTACGTGCCACACAGCACACGCTACGATGGAAGTTCTGCACGAGCAATTTCTGGACATGGTCATCTCGCGCGGAGGCGACGTGAACTGGCCACCGAGATCGTGCGATTTGACCCCGCTGGACTTTTTCTTGTGGGGTTTTCTTAAGTCGCAGGTCTATGCCAACAAGCCGCAAACCACCGATGCCCTCAAAGTCAACATACGCCACGCCATCGATCAAATACAGCCCGATTTGTGCGCCAGAGTCATCGAAAATTGGACCTTTCGTGTGCGCGCCACCAACCGAAGCCGTGGCGGTCATTTGAATGATGTCATATTCCATACATAATGGGGTCGATAGACCTTCCAAATAAAAAAAAATTTCGCAAATATCTTTCCTACATGTATTTTTTTTTGCATTTCAAAGATCAAGCGCCCTTAATGGAAAACCCTATATTACACGTTGGCTTCGAGCCAATCATTCTCTGAATCTAGAGCCGTAACGAAAAGGTCGTAATCGTAGCGAGCTCTGAACTCACTGATTATATCGAAATTTATTGCTCTGCATAGCTGTAATTATTGCGTTCTAAATAAATACTTGAATACATAATCCATATTTAGACTACCGGACCTGTTTTCATGGAATAAAACTTTTTCATACTACCACAATACTGATTTCTCTATACGAGTATTGTTGTATATGACAGATCTTTGTTAAAATAGCAATTAATTTTGTTCAGGGGACTCGCGGTCGCTGCAGGTGGAAGGTACGGCCTTCGACCACGCCATGGAGCTTCTGCGACGATCGCCAGAGTTCACAGTCCTAGCCGCTCTTCGACAGGAGCCGGCTAACTCGGGAACAATTCTATCCTTCTCTCACGGATACAACAGGTACAGAGCCTTGACATAAACTTGGTCGCATACTATTAGTTATATTCCATACCTACACGATAACCAATTTTTCAGATGCTAAATGAACGCTATGATACTATAGAAAATATTATAAATCGATTTATGTCGATCGATGATCTATAGATCTCAAAGGTTCGATGTGGTCCGTTCGGCGAAGGTAGAAAGTCGATATGAGCTGCGGGCGCGTGCGGCGCCCAGCTAGTGGATGTCCGTCAAACTCATCAGCCTAAGGGATTCGGCCACTGTCACCGGTAAGTTCTAGATCTCAACATCGCTGCGCGTGCACGCATGTGTTTTGTATTGACATTCGTGCGCGCGCATAGGGGAGAATCATGTATCTTGGAATGTCCTGTGCCTCGGAATGCCCTCCTCGATCCATCCGTTAACCTAATTGCGCTCACTGCTCTGCATGTCCGTATGTGTTCACGGGCGGTCGACCTGCATGTCTCCGTGTCTTATCCGCCGTCGTCCGTCTTGTGTTCTGTGTCTTGACGTGTTTTGTTCTATATTTGTCTGTCTAACTGTCCCCTTATAACCCATTTATCAATATATACCTGGATGTTGTTGTTGCTATATCGCTACGGGCCCTCGCCCTCAACAGTACTTCAGCGTCGGGCTCCGCACTTGCATTCCAAGCGACATGGGATTCAGTAATTGTGCCATTCAGTAATTCATTCTACAATGATTAGGGTTTAATATTTGTAAATCGTTTTTTGGATATGTCAGCGGGACGGTCGACGGTCGGCACAGAATCTCCCTCCAGAATTTCTATCTACGATGAATCTTGTAGATCGCGCAGTTCCTAAGGCAAACTCTGTCAGAACAAATTATGAGAACCGAACGCGATTCGTTCCGAGGTACATGGCCCCCTTCCCGACCGAGCGATATTGAGATGTAGAGCGAGCCGAGGTCCGCTCGCGGCCGGTCTATTCCCGTCTGCCGTCCGAGTATATATGTTCTTTGAAATGTTTATGTGTACCTCGGAACTGTTCGCTCGGAGGGAGGTTCCGAGAACGCGGCGACGGGTTCTGTCACTCAATTGCGTCGGGGCCTTGTATTACAGGTATCTGGAGTTGCAGTCAAGTGGTCGTCGAGATGAGGTGCGTCTTCATTACGTGGAGGCAGGTGGCGTAACGGCCCGAGTGGAGACCTTCCCGTTTCGACTCGCGGATGGCGCATGGCATCGGGTGGCACTTGCTGTCTCAGGGGCGCAAGCAACTCTGCTCGTTGACTGTCACCCGCTATATCGACGATTAATACCACCACCAGACCGGAATTTTACACAACCACAACTCTCATTGTGGGTAGGACAGAGAAATAGCAAGCATTCTTTATTTAAGGTTAGTGTGTATATTATAAGACTTGTTTTAAATGTCTGTTATATCTTATGTTGTAACATAAAATGTGGTAAATATAAAATAAAATATTCAGGGAACCCTTCAAGATGTTAGATTGGTGAGTGGGCCTCACGGCTATTTGGTACAGTGTCCGGGACTGGACTCTGAATGCCCTACTTGCGGGCAGTTCTCACTGCTACAAGCCACTGTACAGGAACTAACTTCACATATCCATGACCTTTCACTAAAGGTATTCTTTTATTTCAAATGTAATATAAATATATTTATATTCCAGTAAAGTATCCAATTCTAAGTATATCTTACTGTTTAGCTTGTTGGCGCCGAAGCAAGACTGGCGCGTTTAGAACAATGTGATTGCCAAAAATCGTGTTACTCTAATGGGACAGTGCACGCAGATGGTGCAACTTGGCAAAAAGACTGCAATCGCTGCTCTTGCGTGGTAAAATTATAAAAAAAAATAAAAAAAAAAACATATCATGTAGACGTTTTTATTATTATAGCACGATTAACGAAATAATGTTATTGTTCTCTAAATTTATTATAGCATGGTGAAATAACGTGCAGGCCAGTAGAATGCGACAGAGCGGAATGTAAAAATCCAGTGTTACATCCAGGAGAATGCTGTCCCACGTGTCTGAGTAAGCGATAATTTATAAAATTCGATAAAAAAAGTAGAGGAGATATTTTTCATTAAAAACTGATAAAGATATTATTTTTGTTTAATGTTTAAGTATAATTATTCGTTAAGATATAATATAATCCAATGGATTGAAAACATTCTTGACGACTTATGTAGTAAAATAAATACTATAAAGTGTATCGAGACAATCGTTGTCAAATTCATGTCTAACATTCTGTGCTTACCTCCAATAAAGTACGGAGGAGTACCTTTCTAATTTTTACGATATATTCAAACGATTCAAGTATCTAAAAACAATTACTAGCGAAACGCAACTAAAAATTTTCGATACATACAAATATTTTCAAGTAGATATGAATAAGATACTATGTTTCAACAGGACAGTGCCTCCTAAAGGGCACGCTTTATGAACACGGCGAGCGATTCGCTCCCAAAGAGTGCGCGGAGTGTGTTTGTCACGACGGTAATATGCAATGCGCACGCGTCGATCCCGACACAGCCTGCCCACCGCTACCCTGCGACGCCCCGGACCAGTTTACTGTACCCGGGGAGTGTTGCAAGTTCTGCCCTGGTGAGAAAAGATTATAAATAAATAGTATATGTATATATTATGATAACTTTTTATTTATGAAAATTAAATTTTTAGTTATTTAGATCAGTTGCTCCTTTTATGCATTACATAGAGACTATGAAAATGTAAAACTTCATATTTTTATACACATATATAAAATAGTTATAATAATCAGTTAATTACAAATTACAATAAATTTTACCATGAAATGTACAATGACCTTTTTTAACGTTAAAGGTGTGGACTACTGTAGTATGGGACATTCGTGCGATGAAAATGCTACTTGTATGAATCTTAATACAAAGTACACTTGTAAATGCAATCAAGGATTCCAAGGGGATGGAATCACATGTGAAGGTAATGTTTTATTCAAAATATACGTAACATATAATTCATGTCAATATATATCAAGTCGAACTCTCCCAAACGACTCCGTTGAACAGAGTTTTTATCGTTATTTTATAAAGTTTTGTTGAATGAAAGACAAAAATCTTTGCATCTGTCATGGATGTTACATGTGGAGGTATTAATATGTCCATTACAAAAACTGATCCTTACATTACACTGATGTTTGTTTTGCGTGATATAGATGTAGATGAATGTCAAGCGGCTGGTGGTCTTTACGGTCACCACTGTCATTCCAACACTCGTTGTGTGAACGTCGTAGGAGGGTACGTGTGTCAATGTCTTCCGGGATACACCAGGAGGGATAAATTCAACTGTGTTGAGGTAAACTAGTTTATAGACAAGAAATAATAACAATATTGTGTCCAAGTGGATGGTCTTCTAGCAATATTGAGAATGAATTAAAAATTTAAATTAGAAAGCAAGATTCGATTCAAAGCAGGATTCGAACCTGCGACCTCCGGTTCCGGTTACTGTCTCAATCAAGTTAGAGTTAAATATATAGAATTATTATTTTACAAACTCGAGTCTGAACACGATAACTTAATTGGTAAATCAGCTGGAACGCAATATTCCGGAGAGTCGAAGTTGGAAACCTGCTCGTGGCGATGAATTTTTCATTCTATATTTTCTAATTTTAATCTTAGTTTAAGCTCTACATTGCTTTATTGTTCAAAATATAACTATAGGACTAGAGACTATTTGTTTTTAGATATTTTACGTACTACCATAAGAATTATAATTTTTATATAAAATTTAAGGGAAACTGTAAACGATCGCTTTTGTTCATCTGCAATGGAAAGGATGTTGTAGAACAAATTGTCAATTTAATGCATTATAAAGAGAATTCCTGAACGAAATCCTTCTATATCCCCATAAAAGATTTTTAATAACACTTTTTTATGAAAATCATTTTACCTTATATCCAATAAGTGTTACTCCTGTCTCATTCGAATCAATCTATGGCCATTACTTGCTGTACGTAGACTTCTTCAAACTTCACCAAATGTTGCTATTCTCGAGAGCCCTCATCCAGCTATAGAAGCCGTATTAACTTTCTCAAATCATCGGTCCCTCGTTCTTCAGAGCTATCTACACTACTTGTCCCTAAACGCTATCTCATCCTTAGCACACTTTTGTTTTATAAGTTACGTCGTACATATATCGTCTGGCGATTTCACCGACTCATAACCAATTCATTACAATTCTGCCCGCGGTATCCACGACATTAATTTCCTGGCGGATCAATTTATTTCAAATTTGGATCACTTTATGGTATCAACTAAAATAAAGTAGGCAACATCTCTATTCTAGGTGGACGAGTGTTTGAGTGACACACATGGATGCGATCCTCACGCCGAGTGCAGTAACACGCCTGGTTCATACACCTGTCTGTGTAGGGAGGGATACTCCGGAGACGGTTATACATGTACACGTGAGTCCATCAATCATAGAAATACAAACAGTATTGAATATAACGTATAATAACAATTGAACACATCCAAGCTTTAATTTTGAATTGATTCATCGGACGTTTATTGGCAAAGTAAATAAAATTGTTTGTTAAATTACATGGTCATAGAAGTCAAGCTGGGTATCCAATATTAGAACACTCTATCAACAGGTAGTAGGGTAAATAGTATACAGATATTTTACTCAAAAAGTAATAATATAATATTATCTCTATCAGACTGTGTATTGACAAGCGATATTTCAACCATCAAATTAAAACATAAAACTAATTCGTATTGCACTATCTCAGCATTCCTTTAATAAAGGACGTTATTGAAAGATTTGATCACTTTTAATATTCACTAAATACAATTTAAATAATTGATAAGGTAATCAAATCATCCCAATTCACACATACTCTTTACCTATTCCAGCTATATGTAGCGGAGGTTGTCTAAACGGCGGTGTATGTGCCAGTCCGGAGCACTGCGCGTGCGCACGCGGTTTCGCTGGCGCTCGTTGCGAGCGGGACGTTGACGAATGCTTGCGTGCGGCTCACCCCGCAGCGCCGAGAGCTTGCGTGCCGCGAGCCGCGTGCGTCAACACCCCTGGCTCATACTACTGCGTCTGCAAGAACGGCTATAGAAGAGACCCCCATAGAGATCACTGCGAAGGTACATGCGTTATACAAACTGTAGACATCTGTATTAATGCAAAGACCACATATATATGGTATAACTTTTTATATAAATAATTTTAGAATTTTAAAGTAAAGTAAATCGTGTTGAAGAAATTAAGAGATAGAGAGCTACAGTCACACGATAAAATATAGAATACATACTAAACTCTTCCCTTTTAAAATCTTGTTAAGAAACAATATTACATAGATCCAGAAAATATAACATAATGAAAAAATATATTGCATTATAATATTATAAAGAGTCCATAGAAATAATATTTATTTTTTTAGATGTTGATGAATGTGCTGAAGGCTTTCATACCTGTCATCCAAGCGCACGGTGTGTTAACACGGACGGAGGATTCAGATGTGAATGTGATACAGAAAATTGTGAATTGAGTAAGTCTATTAGGGCTCAAAATTGCTCATTTGATGATTTATTTTAAAAATATTAGTCATAAATTGTGAAAGTAAACATATTTAGTACTTCACTATTCCTATTTTTTACTAAGCTGTTGTTTGACTTACAATGTGTGTTTGTACAGCGAGGAATTTGCCTTAATATATTACCAGTGTACACGAGTGAAACAGCTGTGCCAAATTTCGTTTTCTAGTTTTAACATCGATGGGTTTATATTACTGTTACAAAACATATCATTAGAACTACGAAAACCGAAATTATATAGCCTAAGTTTTTATTTAATAAAATTAATGCTTCCTGCATCAAAATATAACATAGAGTTCTTTATTGTGCATTTGTTATGAGTGACTCGTTTACTTCCCAAGGTTGTTCATGGCAAGGCCGCATCGTGTCTGACGGCGGGCGGTGGTCGGAAGGCGGTGGATGTCGGGCATGTTCGTGTGCCAGTGGGGTGGCTACCTGCGAGGATGCTGTGTGCGCCTGTGACACGGACAACACGTCGCTAACTGTGAGTTGAGAAATTAAGGAAGTATCTGTTATATGATTATGACGAAAAATAAATGCATCACTTACAAAGTATATAAGCACATAAGGACACTAAAACTATTAAGATAAAGACTACTGTCAAAAAGTTCATTAGTGAATTTGATGGAACTGTTCCCTATGTTATTAAAACCATAAGAATACATCGCGTTTCAGTTCTCTGCTTGGTACTGTACTTGGTTATGTACTGGTAAACATTTTCGCTACTTATCAAATATATTGTTACAAGTGGCGCCCTCCATGCTGTACTAATTAGGATATACTATAATCCTTAGAATTGTTTTTATGACTGATAGTAATTAATTACAACACTGAACCATTATAATTTTGTAATGGCAACAAGTGTCAACCTGTATTTGAAAACTATAAGGTATAAATAGTGGCTTTAGTCATTTTGTAAGACATTACTCGAAGTAGCGCCGAACAATATGTAATCTTCGTTCTGTAGTTCCAGAGCTCGGAGTCTATTCCCCTGGCTCCGTCGTCCTGCTGTCCTCACTGCGATTCTCGGTATCACTGCCGTCACCAGGAAATGCACCACGTAACCTTCCGTAGCGGCGAACGCTGGCTCTACCAGTGCCAGATTTGTGAATGCCTCGTACGTTCTAAATTGATAGCTACACTTTTTCTGTGATTCAATTTTTTTTTATTCATATTAAGTTTAAGGGTTTTTTTCGTCCGTTTGAGCTTAAATATAAAGAATAATCAAATGCTAAATTATAACAATCTGAAGAAAAAGTACCTTGAACGTTAGCGAAAATTTTTTTAAGTGTACTTAATGTTTAATTAATATTAGGATTTTTTTATAAATTCCCTGAACATCATTAATGTATTTATGAATGAACCCCAAAAAATATATATCTCCTAAGTTGTTCCTTAGAGACGTTATTCAATAAATAAGAATAAAAATCCCTTCCAGCTGGGTGAGGTGGACTGCTGGGAGCCCGAGTGCGAGGATGGTGGAGGGTGCTGCGCCTTTGACACGGGGGAAGCCCCGGGGAGCAAGACCCGGGGCGAAGGGGAGACCTGGCGCACGCCCCACCGCCTCGAGCTCGCGGGCTGCGCGCCACCACACTGCCCCACGTGCCAGGTACGTGAGCACGGACAAACGCAAACAACTAACAAAAATTCTTTCACCACGCACATTCTATAATGAAAAAGTCTAATAAGTTCTAATTTCCAAAACCATACCGTGTATATGTATTTGCTAATATAGTGACTAAACAGACCTGGCAAAAATCAGCTTCCGTGACCTTATATCTCAGAAGCCAACATCAATAATAAAGTATAGAGAATAAATATTTTAGGTGCCTTTTTACGGTTTTGGGTGAATAAGAGACATTTGTCACCTATCAATGTACCTAAAACAGAAGTGATTTGTCAGACTTCTCACTACAGGGATAAATTATTATGTGAATGAATTAGGTCTTCGCGAAACTATTCGTCGTCAAAAGTTATACATTTTCTTCTTAAAAAAGTAAAGGCTAAAATACAATTAGCCTTTTTTTAAACCCTTAAATTGTTAAACTTTTTCAACACTCAACATTTCCCCTTGACCATCAGAATGTTTTACACAATGCCTTCGCGTTTAACTAAACTAAGCAGAATAACCCCATAAAATAACCAAATGTCTGATTTACAGTTTTCAAAGGTAAGTAACGCTTTACCGCAATCCGGCTCATTCGGATTTTACCGAAATAAATCGCTTGCAATCAATCCGCTTAATCAACGACTAACCAAGCCGTGGCCGAGTTCGCTTGGTGTGAAAGTGAACACTGTTTTCGCTTGTTGCAGGGCGGGCAGTGTGCTACTTTGGTGAGCAATCTCGCGTGTTGTGTGCATCGGTAACCATCCCCACTCTTCTTACTCATTCATACGCTATATTAACATTTATTTGTGCTATATCTTCGGCTTAATTTACCATGCGACGGAAGTTAAATTGACCAAAACCCTTAAAGCTCTATTTAAACAATATTATATATATTAGCAACATATTAGTCATATCATTGTCTGAAGTCATAATATCTAATTAATTATAAGATCTTGAATCTAAATTTAAATCTTAGTTTCAAGCAGAAATATAAAAACAAAGTAATGGAAAATATCTAAAGAGCCGTTGCTAAAGAAAAAGGAAAGGCCAGTATAAAAACAGTACGAGTAATAGAGCTTTATAAATTCTTTAATTCAGTGGTCAGCTGCTAAATAAAGTCATTTCGCAAAGCTTCACTTCGCTTGTTGCTTCATAATAATATTTAAATCGTATATTCTGTTTCAATATATAGGAACATTTCATTGCATGCGAATCTTTCCTATTCATTACGCATGCCATTTTTATTATCAAAAAACTTACCTTTAAAAATGTTTTGAGCATGGATCTGTATTTAAAATTTTATTCAATTACTATCTTATATATATAGATATTTTAAGATATTTTTGTTAAATTGAAAAGTCACATTTAGTTCGATTCAACTATAATTCCCAAAATCTAATTTTGAGTATATTGTATCAGTAATAAATAGTTATAAATAGTAAATCTATTCAAAATAACTATATAGCTCTGTATCGTCACTTAATTCTAGTCAAGCTAGTAGTTACTGAACGATTTTTATAAAAGCATATACACGTATATGCTAGAGGGTAGTAGCAATGTGTGTAGTTGATAGTGAACTCCTGTGTGCGGTGTGTGAGTGTGTGGTTGACGCAGAGCTCGGCGCGACGCGGCGGCGGCGGCAGCCCTGGCCCTGGCGGCGCTGTGGTGGGGCCGCGCCCCACGACCTCACCGCAAGCACCGCGGCGCGCGGCGCTAGAGCCGCCCTGAGCGACCACGCACACCATATTTATTCTAGATAGACCTAATGTTAACCAATTGACGCGGGCGCGCCCCGCTCCCGGCCTTAACTGAGCGAGCGGCGCGCCCGCGCCCCACGCCGCCCGACGCACCGTTCCGCCATCGGAGGTTCATCCTCGTCATAGCAATATTATAGTAATCGTGTAGATCATAGAAGCGTGCCGCGACCCGCGAGCGGTGCCTGTCGGCCGGCCTGGCCTCGGTCCGTCGCGTCTGAATGCGTGCGAGGTCTAGTGCTAGTCCTGTAGTGCCTGTGCCCGAGTGACTGTGGCGACGGACCGACGCGTCGCCCCCACCGCATCTGTAATCTTCGAATTCTAAATTATTGACTAGGATCGCTTATAATTATTATCTTAGACATGTAACGTGTAGCTATTGTTGTGAGTATGGTATAGTGCCGCCGCGTCGGGGGCGGGCGCGTGTTGCGAACTCGCGGGCGGCCGCGGGTCGTCGCTCCCCGGCCTAATGTTCCAAATCTCGATAGTCCTGTAGATATTAAGTTTCTTAGGTAAGCCCGCGCACGCCCGCGCATGCCCGCGCGTTCGCGCCCCTGTTGTAATATTTTTTTCTTAATATATTATAGTTTCTGTTTGTCTTTATATATAGAGAACGTTTTCATGAATATTTTGAAAATAACCAAAAATAGGTACCAAATATAGAAGAGATATGATTGTTTCTTAAATTCAAAAAGCATTTTGATGCTTGCATGTTGTATTGTGTTCAAAAAATTACGATTAAAAAGATATCCTAATCATTTCGTTTCAATGAGTCGTCCCACCCATAGGTTAAGATAAATATTGTTACTATATCAATTATCTGGTCAATAATAATAAAATGTATGACAATAAACAATTACTTATATCCAAAACTGTATATTTCATTAGAATTAAGTATAAAAATCGTACAAATAATTTTAGTTACCCTAGTTTTATCAGAAGTACTTACAATTTGCATGTTTATAAATATCTAATGTGTGCATGTTAAAAGTTGTAAATAACTAATAAGGGGAAGACTGTGTTAAGGGGCAGGTGGGGCGAGGGGTACTATCGGGGGGGCTGGGAGGTAGGCGATACGAAGCGGCTGCTGCTTAACACCCAAACTTCGCTCCGTTACACCCGTGACCATAGTATACACAGTCGCGAAAAGTGCTACCGCCTAGAAAACATTCAATTTGTTAATACAACCTTTTAATAAAATATAATTAATTCCATCAAATTACAAACAATCCATCAACAGTATATATATGTGCTCGAATAAATAGACGTTCAAAATTAATGAATGGTATTGAAAATAAACTTAAATTACATATAATATATCATATACAAGATACCTTAACCAAAATAATGGCGCAAGCTAGCACGGCAAGAGAGTTAGCGTACATGCGGAGTTCAGCTCGCGCTGGTCTTAGACATCCCCGATTGTATAACGGTATTTCACAATGGTCGGTATTCTATAAAAAATAATATACTATTATATTGTTTATTTCATCAAAAATATTTTCCTAGAGTGGAATACGGCTATCAATTTATTTTATTATTACGACGCATAGACAACAGATTCATAGAATTCCTATGAAAACTTTTTGCTGTTTTTCATTCATTTACGTCGATATCATACTATCAAATGCAAGGAGTTATGAATGATAATCTGAAGACCTAACTTTACCTGGCAATCGCAATAAAGTTTCAGAAACGGTAGCCGGTTGAATACAACTCGTCCGCTTGTGTATAGTAAAGTAGCTATCCTTACCTTTCCTATCCCAACACGTCCGCAGCATGCGAGGGGCAGTGTATTGCGATGAAGATACCAGTCGGTATGAGAATTGACACCGCAGCATTTTAACTAAACATTTTTAATACGTTTACACTTTAGCAAATAATTAAAATTGACATATTTTTTGTCTTTAATGATTTTTTTTTTCAAAACATGTCTATCTTACAAGCTTATAGTTAAAAATAAGACAGATGCAATAAAAATTTTAATAATTCACTGTGAACCAACTCGAAGCAATACCAACCTCTAATTGCATCGAAGCAAACGCACTTCTAACAGCTATGTCAACTGGTTCAAACGCCATTGTCCTCAACATTGTAGTGTTTAAGGTGTGCTGTTCCCTAACAGCACGGGATAGACCCATAATAGAAGAAATCCCTATGGATAGCAGCATCAGACCCGACGTCACGAGTATCATCAACTGAAATAATGTCTTTCATATACTAAACAAGGAGGTGATCAGAAACAGACATTTTAAATACATATAAGAATCAAAGATATTTCTTTTTGCCTCAAAACTATAGAGAAGCATAAAGCAGTTTTTTATATTTAATGTATCCGAACCTAGGAATGTCAAAACGAAAATGGAGAAAATTTAAATTAGAGCTGTCATTCATAAATGGTACAAAAAATCCCCAGCAAAGATAAGTAAAGGATATCCTGACATGTTTACGTGAGGAAAAGTTCTATATGTTCTTCCTAGTGAGTACAGGATACGTAGATGAAACTACGGACATCTTATAAACAGCATTCTTACGATTCTAGAATACACTTGTACGTGAGAAAGGTCAGAGTCAAGCATTTTAATTTACAAGCAAAAAGCAGTTATTTCATAATTCGAGAGAAAAACAATGAGATTAGCATTTTTAACAGCTGATGTTGATCCATAAGACTTAAAAGTAAATCTCCTTATCGACGAAATCAAAAGTAAAATTGTGAAATTTCAAAGGTTATGGTGATTTTTTTTTTTGTAATAATAGGAGAAATAATTAAGTTTGATTATTAAGAATGCAAAGGATAAAAAAGATAAAGCCCTTCTAAGTCTGCTTTTACGAAATCAAGCATTTGTAAAGAGTGAATTGCAGCATATAAAAGAATGACTTATATTTACTGACCAATATTTTATTTTTACTACTAATACAAATAACAGAGTAATTATTATGTATTTTTTTCTTCAGTCTTTTATTTTTAAGGTTTCTACTATATGCTTATTATTAGGAGAAGTTCATTCTTTGAGATTCTTAAATATATAAGGATGAAATTGGTTACTTACGCTTGCCAAAAGCGATATGGACCTAGGATGGTACGGCACGAGGGTGCACAGCCAACATGTGGGAAGACATAACAGAGCTCCGGAGATAAACAGCACACTGGATCCCAGCTCGACGCCAAGATCAGTGGTCCAGAAGTAGTAGGAGATACGCATGAGACTCCAGGTTGCTGAACCGCCGAGAATAGCACCGCCACTCTAATAATTTATTAATTACCAAAAAACCTATTTGTTAAATCTGTTTAAACGAAATAATTTCCCTTTAACTAACAAATTATATTAATGTCATTATATATTCTACGTGTGTTCATTAATAATGTAATATCTTACAAGCAGTAGACCAGCACAAACAAATAATACTAATGAGCTGCTCTTCATGATGCTAATATTTCTGTTTCCTTTTTAATTGATATAGTTTTTATTAAAAAATGTACGTCAATATATGACTTTACCTGACACGACCGTTTATTTTTTTTTTTAATAATTGTTTCATTTGTTTCAAATTTATTCATAATATCATATATGAAGATTATTATAGTTTTAAAAAACACAAAAGTATATAAAAATAAATATATTAAATACAAATATTTGAATAAAATAACAATCATTCAGCTTATCTAATTTGATATTTCCGTGTCCTCAGGTTGAGATCTATGTGTACTTGTTTGCAATTCGGTCCTCGTTAAGTTACGTTCTTACAAATACTGCTATGCATTCACTTCACCTTATGCAATAAAAAATAAGACGATTTTTTTTATCATCCAATTTTACTAAAAAAAACTAAAACTCAAAACTAGGTTCAATGTACCAAATTAAAATGTAAGAAAAAATTTTTCCACTAGTTGTATATTTTCGGAAACTATTACGATTCGAGTTTTGGTATTTCATAACCCTTTTTCCATCGTTCCCAATTTCCCAGTTTCCAAAAGGGCGAATGTAGTTAATAATGTGAAATTAATTCAATGAAAACTTGTCGGTTTTTCTTAATATTTATTTTACTTATATTTAAGTTTTAAATTAATTAAACAATTTTAACAAATAGTTGGATGGCCTATAAGGACATAGGTACGTATATGTTATTTAAATTAGTATAAATAAAAATAGTGAATTTCATACATTTTTCAGTCACAATGCATTCCTGTATTTAGTCACTTGCACAATGAGACTAGTATGATTATGTGCGTGTGTATGTGTGTGTCCAGCAGTTCGATAAAAAATTTATTTTAATTTAAACAAATTTAATTAGATGTCGTGTGTTTCGAAGGATTGTAACATGATAACATATTTTTTTTTTTTATAAAATCCCCCTTTTTAAAAGACGTTTTAAGTTGACTATTCTAATATAAACGATAAATTTCGCAGACGCAAAATCATAAAGTTAAGATAAAACAATAACATGAGAGTAAACTTTTTACGCTTTTTATGGTTTCTAAGCTTGCCTTATCCCTAAAGTAATTTACGAAGAATAAAATATACAAAATAAGTTTTTATATTTGTTAAGCCAAAAGAATAGTATGTGAATGTCATTTTTTAGAGTTATTAGTTGAAATGTCTACGATGAAAAACAGATTTTTTTATTAAATCTCAATTTTCATATAGTAATTATATAAATATTCCGAACATCGATAAGGAAAGAAATGACAAGTTTTGAGTAATATTATACCAATTTTTTATATAAAATATTATTTAAGCTGTTTTAGAGATGCATCCACTGAGAGAGAGAGCGTGTGACCATTTGCTAGAACATCCGTTACTACGCACTCCACCACCCGAACCCGAGCGACCGCGGCCGCCTCGCGTACGGAAACCAAGAGAATTTAAACTTGTTAGTTACTTAATAAAATGTTATATATATATATTAGAAATAAAACTTGCTTATACTCTATAAAACGTTTCAGCCGCCAAGGTTTCCCTTGCTCTCTAAAGATTTTTATGCAACATGGTGTAATCATCAAAAAGAGGTTCGTAAAACTTTTCTCCAGTATCAACATGGTTCTGTTATGAGAAATATTTAAATATTTCAGCTCCAAATGTCCAAGCACAAAGTGGACGATCATCCGCCGGAACTTTTTCCCGAATTATATTTGAAGCCTCGAAGGCTCAACTACTACGCTCGTCAGCTGGAAGAAAATATGAACGTTAACAAAGAACTGCTGAAACGAATCAATCTCATACAAAGGACTGGGGTATGATCAAGTCGATGAAACTTAGGAATATTATCTATACTTATAACAAATCTGTAGAGAGCTCAATTCTGTACATGAAATATATTTTCAAAATTACTAACAGGGGGTGATTAGTGATCGATACTGATGCCAAAAATGTAATCTGTAAAAATTTTGACTGTATGTTCTTTATAGAAACAAAAACTACTCACGGATTTTAACGAGACCTGGTACAATTATTTTTCATAATCCTGGGCAGGTTATAGTATACTTTTCGTCACGCTACAATCAATAGGAACAGAGCAGTGAAGGGAAATGTTGGGAAAACGGGAGAAATTGTTTAATTTTTTAAACTTTCGTCTCGTGTGCAGCCTTAATGGTTAAAGCTACATAGAAATGATGTATGATGAAAAAATTGTACATAAAATAGTATAAAAAATATCCCACAACAGCATATGTCTCTCTTTTGTGGTTGACTTACAATAACACGTATAACTCCCGATAGCGTAACAGTTCGGAGCTTTCTGATTATATTTGTTTACTCTTACGTTTATAATACTCTCACTTATCCCTAATTAAAAAAAAATACATTATTACCTACCTATTCAATAAAAAAGAATTATAGAAATCGGTATAGAAAAAACAAACTTATATATGAAATACGCTAATAAGCCATCGCGCGTGAATACTGAATAATGCTATAAGGTTTATTTTTGCGTAACTGTTGCCGCGATCGACGCGGCTCCCAGCAGTAAGGTATAAAAAGGCGGGAGGCAAGCGCAAGCTTCATTCAATATGCGGCTGTTGATGAGTTCAGAGCGTTCGACTTTATTGACAGACAATAATTGATATAGGGTTTTCCATTAAGGGCGCTTGATCTTTGAAATGCAAAAAAAATACATGTAGGAAAGATATTTGCGAAATTTTTTTTTTATTTGGAAGGTCTATCGACCCCGTTATGTATGGAATATGACATCATTCAAATGACCGCCACAGCTTCGGTTGGTGGCGCGCACACGAAAGGTCCAATTTTCGATGACTCTGGCGCACAAATCGGGCTGTATTTGATCGATGGCGTGGCGTATGTTGACTTTGAGGGCATCGGTGGTTTGCGGCTTGTTGGCATAGACCTGCGACTTAAGAAAACCCCACAAGAAAAAGTCCAGCGGGGTCAAATCGCACGATCTCGGTGGCCAGTTCACGTCGCCTCCGCGCGAGATGACCATGTCCAGAAATTGCTCGTGCAGAACTTCCATCGTAGCGTGTGCTGTGTGGCACGTAGCGCCGTCCTGTTGAAACCACATGTTGTCCAGATCCATATTCTCGATTTCAGGCCAAAAGAAGTTGGTTATCATCGACCGGTATCGCTCACCATTGACGGTGACGGCCACACCATTATCGTTTTCGAAAAAATACGGACCAATCACGCCTCCGGCCCAAAATCCGCACCAAACAGTCACTTTCTGCGGGTGCATTGCCACTTGGTGAACCTCGTGTGGATTGGTCTCGTCCCAAATACGGCAATTTTGCTTGTTGACATAGCCATTCATCCAAAAATGCGCCTCGTCGCTGAAGATGATTTTTTTGCCAAAATCGGCGTCAACTTCCAACTGCTCTAATGCCCAGTCAGCGAACACACGGCGCTGTCTATGGTCATTAACCTTGAGCTCTTGGGTCAGCTGGATCTTGTACGGGTGCAGGCTCTGCGTCTGCGAAAGGCCGAGTTCCTGTGCGCGACGCGGAATTGACTGCCGCGGGTTTTCGAGGACACTGTCGCGCACAGCGGCGTTATTCTCGGCAGATCTCGCGTTACGTTGACGCACGGGAACCGGCTGATTGTTAACTGACCCGGTTGACTCGAATTTGTCCACCAATCGACGGATAGTCGACTCGGCAGGACGATCATCGCGACCGTAAAACGGGCGAAGTGCGCGGAACGTTGCTCGAACTGAAGACCCATTTTCATAAAACAATTTTATGATTTGCACGTGCTGCTCGACACTGTCACCTGCCATAGTGGTTTGGGAGGACGGAATGAATATAACACACTGCATTTGACAGCTGTCACTCAAACAACATGGCCGCAATCAGCTGTCAAAGTTCAAGCGTCCCTATTGGAAAACCCTATATATAAACGTGCTTATCAGCGCGACTTTTATTCTTTATATAGTTTATTTTTATTTCTTTTGTTGTTATTTTATAAAATAGGTTTAGTTGTTTTGGTAGTGTTTAAATATTCGTTCAAATTCTTCTTCTTCTTCTTCTTGAGGGTGCTTCTTGAGGGTCAAGCACCGCATGACCGCTGTGATATTATCGCAAGAGTTTTTCATTTAAAATTAAAATCAATGATACATCTACTTTTAATGGTAATACCAAAGGTAACGTTTTTGGAGAAGTATTGTGTTATATGTATGTATAGTGTTTTGTTGTTTCAAAAATGCGGTTTACCTCACGCACATATTTTGCTTTGGTTAAAAGATAAGGTTCGACCTAATGATGTAGACAGTTCAATCAGTGCTGAAATTCCAGATCCGATCGAAGATCCCCTGTTATACGACATTTTTAAAACTTCATGATTAGAACTCGTGGTCCATGTAGTGCGTTTAACGAGATGCTCCTTGCTTGCAAGACGGTCGTTGCACTAAAAGATATCCAAAAGCATTAGTGGATTAAACTGTAACGGGACATGATTAATACCCATTATATCGTCGCCGTTCAAGAGGCAATTGTGGTTTTACTGTTGAAAATCGAGTGTCTGGACAAGAGGTTCCTTTTGATAATATGTGGTAGTTCTGTATTCGCCTGTGTTGTCTAGAGCATTTCAAGCTCACATAAATGTAGAAATGTGAAATGGTGTAGAGTCAATAAAATATATTTGTAAGTATATTAACAAGGGCAGTGACCAAGCTACGTTTGCGTTGAGATATGAACACGTTGAAGTTACTAGATTTCAGTTAGTCAGACATATCAGCTCTTCAAAAGCTGTGTGGCGGATATTAAATTTTAACATTCACGAAAGATATCCACCTGTGACCCATCTGGATGTGCATCTTAAAGGCCATCAACGTATATATTTCAACGCCGAAAATGTTACAGAACGATTAGAGAACCCTAGACAAACAACTTTATTAGCATTCTTTTGACTTTGCAAAACTGATAATTTTGCAAAATCTCTTTTGTACTAGGAAATTCCATCGAATTTTACCTACGATAAGCAAAGAGGCCTCTTTAACCGTAGACGCCGTGGCAGGCCTGTAGAAGGCGAATCATATATTCTCAAAGAACATGTTCTTTGTGGAGTGCATACCGTTCATCCTAACAACGCTGAGTGTTTCTACTAGAGATTATTATTACAAACAGTGCGAGGACCAACATCATTATAGATTTGAAAAAAACAGACGATGTTGTTTATCCAACTTATCATTGACCCTTGCCAAGCGCGTCATTTGCTTGAAAATGATCAGCATTGGGCTGACGCTTTAGCAGAATCCTGTCTTAGTGATAGTCCCGACGGTTACGATATTTATTTGTAACATTACTCGCATTTTGTAATTTGTCAGATCCGTTCGATTATGGGAAAAATAAAAGAAAACTTTGCAGAAGACTTTTCTTCGAAATATATCTCACAATGATGAAGGCGCAACTAAAGATAATTTCCGTGTCTTGCCATAAATCGTGCCTATTGTGCTCTTCAGGAAGACTTAACAGCAGTAGGCGGTAAATCTTATATCGTCGGGTTACAGTAACGTAACATATATTAAAAAGGGACAATGCTAGGCTATGTAAAGGTAAATTTAACTCCTCGCAATGACCAGGCATCTAGATTAATAAATACTAACTAATACACAAGGGGAAAGCAAAGTTTATAGTTTAATAAATAGAATGGTGAATGAACCAGAAGCCACTAATTACCCAAAAGAGTTTTTAAATTCTTTAAATTTGCCTTATTCTTATGAAATTTGTTTAAAAATTGGCATTCCGATTATTCTGCTCCGAAATTTAAGACCACCGGAACTTTGCAATGGAATTCGGCTAAAAGTAACCCACTTGCAACAAAATGTAATCGAAGCTCAAATTTTAACAGGTTACGGTGCAGAAGAAACCGTTTTTATTCCCAGAATTAACATTTTCCATTCCAATTTAAAAGAACGCAATTCTCAGTATCGGTGTGTTCTACAATGACAATTAATAAGGCTCATGAGTAGACTTCTCGTGTTGCTGGAGTAGATCTCGGTGTCAGTTGCTTCTCGCATGGTCAGTTATACGTCGCTCTTTCTCGGGCTAGCAGTTCTAGAATTCTTTATGTTCACGTGCCGAATGGGTCAGCTTTCAACATAGTTTACCCGCAAGCTTTGCGCTAAAGTATGTTCGTTCCATAGTTACTTAAGCCTCATCTGAAAGTGATCTAAACAATATTAGCAATACATTAAGTTAATAACAAACAAGGAGTTACACGCTGACGGAGTCGCGGGCACAGCTATTAATAATAATATTCTGCGGTTCCTTATATTTTTAAACAGTATTGTGAATTGACATATTATATTGCCCTACTAAAATACGAAAGTTAATCTGTCTGTTACATCAAAACCAAAACTGGAACCATGAGGAAGGACATATGCTACTTTTTCACGAAAAACGACGGAAACGCGGACAAAGTCGCGGGCAAAAGCTAGTATCAAATAAAAGTTTGTAAGTTTTGTACAATAAATAAACCTATTTTAGGGTTTTGTGGATGGCTGATACCCCCGAGCCTACCGACACATACAATAAGCTGTTGTGCAAACAAAGACAACGTGTCTTGGATGAAATACGAAACAAAACTATATTTTTATTCGAGACTTCTTATAGCGGTTTGTGTAAACTTTATCGAGAATGTTTGACAAAAAGTTACGCTAATATTATAATTTAAGTCGAAAAATATTTATCTATATTTTTTTTTTTACTTTAGAGATCGGAACAACTCTCACAAGAGAACTGGAAAATGCTTGGCAGGACACAAAGCATAAACTCTTTTGGGTGCATCGTAGGTATTTCTTACTAATATATTTAGTTATATATTGAAATTGAAATTAAGATGATACTTTAAAATTTTCAGGCTTCCATTTATACTTTTTAAAACTGAGAAAATTGATCGTGATATCAGAGATCCTGCTTTCGACAAACCACCAAATGTAACACGTACAAAGTAAGATTATTTAAATAAATATATTGTTTGATATAAAAATAATCAATGAATAACAGACTATTTATTACTATACGGAACCTTATTAACTCTTATGATATGTCGTGTGGTATGTTATGTCTTAGTATACATCTGCTTACCAGATAAATAGGTGAAAAATATGTATTCCTTCCAATGATTAATACGAGTATATACATGTATATGTATTTTTTTGATTTTGACCATTAAACTCGATATCCTTGAGAAAAAATATAGCAAAAAGCTAGTTAATTACATTTTCCTAGTCCATTAATATTACGAATGCATGTATAATCATATACCTCTTGCGTTTATTTTTAAATCACATTTTGTGATCGGGAGCGAAGTTCTTGGTAATATCTGGTCATTGATTTCAACTTTTCAGAGTATCTTTGGAAATTTGGGTTGTTGGAGGCTCAAAGATCGGACGTGTGATTGCTGAATTATTTAACGACATTGCACCTAAAACTTGTCAGTTATTCCTTAGTCTTTTAAAAGGCGATTCTAGAGGACACGCGTACATGGGGACCAGGTTTTTCAGGTATACAGTTAAACTTAGCGAAATCGAAAATTTCCTTTCCAATTTTTCCTTCCTATGTCTGTCACGGTTATGTAATATGTTCAGGGTTGTATTACATGTTGTTGCATTCTTTAATTTAAACTCCAAACTTGACTTGTTTTTTATCTTTTTTCCTGATGTACAGTATCCATATAAGTGCGACAGGCATAACTATAGAAAAACCGAAATCTAACGTAATCTATTAGTTTAAAATAAAAACACTTCCCTGTTTCGTCAAAACTGGACGAAATTTAAGGATGAACATTATGTTTAAGTCTATCTATAAAATACGCTGTACCTGGGAATTAGTTTAGATATCAATAAAGAATATTTAAATAATGATTTTTCATTCGTTTGTATGTTTCATAAATGATTCTAGTTTCTTATATCTTAAATAAAGTTTTATTGATGTTACTGCTTTTATTATATTACATGGAGGAAATTAAGCCAAATAATTAAGGAAACCGGTGATTAATCTTAGAGTTGTACCCAATCTATACTGTCGTGGAGGTGACGTCGTCAAAGACAATGGTTTTGGTTGTTTTTTACCAGAAGGTGAAGTAGAATTGATGACAGCTGAGAACTTTAAATTAAAACACACCGTACCAGGTACTATTATTATTATTATTTATTTGATAAAACATTATTTGTCTTACTACTTTTTACCCGTTGTGTTTTTATTCACTTATATCACATGATATGATAACAGGAGTAATGTCTATGGCAGTCACCACAGACAATGAAGTTTGCGGACAGTTTAATATAATCTTCAAACCTCTACCTCAATTTGACGGAAAAAATGTCGTCTTTGGAAGAGTAAGTTATGCGTAACGTTTCGCATAAGAAGTTATATAAATTGATATTTTTTTTCATTATTTAGATTATCGCGGGTCCAACTCAAGCCCTCGAGCGCATCAGTGCTTTAGGATTGCCACTCGGCACAACCACCTCCGACTGTGTTATACGCAACTGTGGCTGGTTCACACGTAGCGGACAATACAGAGATGGCAACCCCAATACTATCAAGTTTCCGCCGAGGAGAAAAGCTAAAAAGTAGTATTATGGAATCAGGAATCTTAATTGTCTTAATCCCATTTTTACAAATAAATCATTTAAATCTTGATGTATATATAATTTTAATTTGATACAATTTTAATAAAGCGTTATATTTTTACTATTTTATGGATACAAATTAAAACAATTTTATTGAAAATCAGTATAATTTTTATTTTAAATGTTTATCTACATTTAGAAAATAAATTAACTAATGTAATACATAATGCGAGGCCAGAATGACTGACGCTCGCATAAGACAATCAACTGACAGTCAATAATTGACATTAATGTTCAAGTCGTAACAGATACGCTGTAATGTCACTCTATTTTAACGAACAAACCACAGGAAAATATAAGCGCCAGCACCTGGATGTGCAAAGAAAAGCATTATTAAACCAAAAAGTTTAACCATAATTAACAACACAAAAACAACTTCCGAGTCTATGCATAACTAGTGGTAGGAATAAGAATATTTTTTCCAAATATAAATGTCTCACGAGACGCTATTCTATTCTTTGGTAGATTTTTAAGTTTATTGTGTAATTATTCTTTAGAATTTCTAAAAATTACACATATCCAAATTTATTTCTTGTTAAAATATTTAATTCCATACCATAATTAAAGCCACCACAACGGCGACCGTGCCGACATAGGCCGCATCCTCCCTTAATAAGTCTACAGTCTTATTAAAACAACCATCCATGTACATCGTAGTTGGATTCTGTGAATACTTGCAGTCTCGTCTCTGAAATTTTTAATCCGACTTTTATAATACATCAGACAGATGTTAAACGAAAAACGAAATTGCACATTGTTAACCGTGATAATGATAATGAGAACTCGTGATACGGCGTTTTTTTTTATTTTTTTACGTTCATAGGAACATTAATTAAATCCGTGAATCCGTTACCTTCTAAGAGGTGGTAGACCAAACATGAAATGAGTTGAGCTTTTTTAGTTAAGCCTTAATAAGAAATGTAATTAGGTTTTAAAAGTACTTAAACATGTATGAAAGTAATAATAAGAAATGCTTAGTTTAATAAATTTTACGCCCTCGTTTATAAATGGAAATGTCTAATGTATGTAAATTGAACTATCATTTTCAATTTGTGGTGATAGTTTGTATCAGTTCTGACCTGTCCAGGATAAACTTCAACACAGCAGCTGTCAGGGACGTTGTCATTCCAGTCCTTGTAGCTCTTGACGCCGCAACATTGCAGTTTGGTCTGCGTTTCGTCCCAAGCGCGCGTGTACTCACGACGAGTACCGTAGTTGGGGATGGACGCGTGCATCTCTCGCTCCAAAGTCGAGAGCACCTTGACCCTGAACACGAACAGAAGGATCCCGCCCACCAGCATCACCACGAAGATTATGAACACTAGAATATAATACTGGAAGAAATAATACAATACATTTAGCACTATACTTCCTATGGATGTTTATCTTTTGAGTTCTGACTTTGTTTTATTAATTAGTGGACGATGACTTTCATAAATTTGTAAAGTCGACGTTCTACTTGATCGTAAACGGTTATCGTAAAAGACGTCTTTCCTTTATAAAATCCTTCAATAGATCATATATCTTACATATTTATACGACGGAGCTCTATAACTATGTGAAATTCCTGCTGTAGGTAGAACATTCAGATAGCCATAAGATATTTAAAAGTGAAACGTACCGTTAGCAACATACACTTGACTTCTTTAGCGGCGCCGCAACAACCCAGGAAGGATAGGATCATAACAGCAGCTCCCATCGCCACCACAACAGCAACTGACGCTATGAACATATTGTTGCTCATGAGCGTACTAGGGAAGGATCGCGACACCCAGATCCAAACTCCAATACCCAGAGCTAGCACACCCCCCAGCTGAGTAAATTAAATAGAAAATAAATAATTACTGACAACATTTCATTATTATTAGTCACGGGCTATACTTTTATTACTTATTATATGTTAAATTATTGTTAAGATGTTATGTTATCGAAAACTTCTATTTGACGTTCGGAAATAATGTGTCCATTGAGTGAAACCGAATGATTAATTTAGTGTATTAACTTACAAATGTTAAAATATTCATTGCCACCAATGAGATCTTCATACAACGACCACAGCTATCCATCGCACCGCCCATCGCCATGGCTACTCTGAAATTAAATATTGATAATCATAAAAGTTAAAATTGCTGTTACAAAAGTCATACGCAAAAATAATAAATAAAGTTAACTTCTTCTTATTTCGTTTTATATCTAAATATTATTAGTTTTATCTATCATAAACCTTAAGGATTCTATTTCTTAATTGACATAATTTAGATTTGATTTTCCTGATATCACCTTGAAAGTAAATGATTTCGACGTAAGACTAATATACACATTAAATTGTTCACACCAAGATTGGCTAACATGCGTCTTGATGTTATATATCGTAGAAAATATAAACTTGTTTCAACATTGTTATTATATTTTTTGACTTTTAAACATACATTATGTGCAAACAATCTCGAATGCCACGCTTTTCTTACCTCCAATGTGCATGACTTTGTTTACTCTGTGCTCTCACATTTCGGGGATTAACATGTAGTCCTCTAATAAAAACGTCATTCATTTTAGATTTACTTATAACATAACTTGGTTTAGATTATGCGTGTAAATGCTTCGGCTATCAATATAACAAAGACCAGTTTATAATACTATCGAGGGTAGATGAACAAAATAATATTGTCATTTAACAAAACAGTCCAAGATCATAATTAAATCAATTCTGTGTGAATGACGTGAGAAGGTTAAGGATACAAATATGACAAGTAAACTTATAGTTCAAGAATTTTTGGATTATATTGTTTTTATATATTTGTTTATTATGATGCTATTTGTTTTTCGAAAACTCTCGTGCTTTATATGATAAGATAAACATTTGAAATAGAGAACAAAGCTAAAAAGTAATGTGGTGATTTGTAAGAACGAATTGTAATTTGAAGATTACCAAGAGAATTGTGTAACGATCTCAAGAAGATACAGCGTGTGCACTCTAAAAACCTTTACGTTTACACCATCCATTAAACTGACAGGTTTATTATATTTACTAAACTAACCATAAACCAAATAGGTTAATGAAATATAGGCCCGGTAATCAATTTCAATTATTAAATCATCCTATACCATGTTATCTGAAACACGGTCAATTTAATCGTGAACACAAGTTACAACCTACATATTATATAGCATGTACATTTTATATTACAGTATTTATGAAGTTGATCTAAGTGTTAAGAAGCTCCAGCGATCCACACAGCAGCTGGCATTGTTTTGTACTTCATTGTTTTGTACTTCATTTTTCTGAATCGCAGCGATATGTGTGTCACGAACCAATAGTAATGCTTAGTGCATACATTATGTTACATATTACGCTAACGCACCTGCGGACGTTCGCTTCAAGGCAGCTCCGATATAACGCAAGGTCCATTTGGTCCCTTCTCTAGATGATATCTAAGTGAAAGTTGCATCAGATCGTGCACATTCATAGTAAATAGACTTTAATGTTGTAATAAACGGTGTCACTATCATAGCAAATCTATGATACTACTATTTTTAAGCGATTAACACCGGTCGCGCGTCATAAACATATTTGGTACATTAGTCGTTGTTGTATTCGCATATAAATAAAGATTTTGTTAAAATATCAACATTCCATTGTATAAAATAACGATCAGTCTCACCTTTATGTAATAAAGTTGCAAATAAACGATCCTCCAAGTTTCACTTATCATTACTCCCACAGCTAACGTAACTTTGGCGCGAGTTCATTGACAAGTGGCCCCGAACAAGTCAGCCGCTGACGAGGCGGTCTTAACAACTGGTTCGAGTAACAGCTCGCGAGTCAAACGAGAAACTCCCCACCAAAGACATCGGTACTACGACTCGTATAGTATTCTTTAAGTACTGACCACTAGTTCACTTCCAGATTAACCTACTTATTGTTAGATTAGTCGTTTTAATAACTTCAATTTAAAATATATATTTCTGCTGGATTAATCTTTATTTATAGATAATCAATGATTTTATTTAAGGGTAATAGGACAATGAAAGGCGGTTATTACTTATATATTTTTTACGTAATGAAAATAATGTGTTAATTAAAATGTATTTTATTGGCCTTCAAGTTATAAACTGTTAGTTGAACATAACATCAGTATAAATGTATCGAAAGCTTTACACAAACTAACAAATTATTGATACTTGAGCTTTGGTCATTATCTAACATCCTAATAAATTAGGTTTAGACCTCTGTGGAGGCGGTATCTACTTTAACAGAAAATCATTGCCAACATATTATTAAAAAAAAAAAAAAAACATAATTCGTATCGACATATCTACATACGTTGTTAAATAAACCGTGATTTACGTCTATACAATCTTTACAATAGATAAGTTAAAGGAAACAAACTATATTTTGGTAAAAAATAAAACAAAATATATTTTATATATTATACACTTTGCGCTAGAAATATAACAAAATACACTTATACAAGCTACACTACCGTTACTGTTACATACATGACCTGACAATAAATTAATTAATGAACATTAAAACTAATTCCAGTTTAATACAATCGATGATTAAACAAATTACTGTGCAGGGTTAGCGGATGCTAGTTCGCTTGGATCTTTGTCACTTATCCTTGCCCGCTATAATCACCATAGAGATGGTCCCAGACCTTTCATAAGCCACACCTGCAGATACATTTAGTGGTAACAAAAGTAAAGCACACGAGGAACAACACTTAGAGCTTGTAATTAAAATCTGTCTGTAACAAGTTTGCACAGAATCTCACGAGTTTGCACGAGTATTCACGACATTGCACGAGTTTGCATAAACATCAACAACAGTAAATCTTGCATTCAGATCTAAAATTACAGTCGTTTTTGTATATTCGTCATACATTAAAAGTTAACAACATATTTCGAATGATATACCTCACGTGTCCGACATTCTGTCGTTATGAGGTTGTTCAAATAGAGATGATGGCAATCAAATTGAATCCATACTTCCTAGCTTCTCAACATACCCACGTGTGAACATGTTGAACGCTATTTTCGTTACTGTCAGAACGAGTTAATCACATCAAAGGAAACAATCCGTCGCATAATATCCGTAACATTACCACAGCACATTTAATGTTTATAGTTGAAAAACTAATATTAAAATTTGAGCTAACACTATTATTATGTTTTTTATGCAATTGAGCTTACCAACACAATAGCTCTTCACACTAAACCATCGATTATAATGTAAGATAAATAGACAATTATCACATATGTTTTAGAGAAAATATAACATACAACACCATGTACGAGGAAATGCCTGTTGAACACGCTGTATAGTAACCAGATATGAGGTCTGCTGCACAGTAAAATGTTTGATTTGTACCAATAAGTTTTTATTATGCCGATGTTAATGAACACCTTATATAAGATTATTCCAGAAATTTTGACTTATTGGACATTTTTCTTATTTTTTTTTTTTTTTTTGTTGATAAAATCAAGTTGATTAATAACGTGAGTGAAAGCCTTTGAGCTGTCATCATCATTATCTCTGAGGAAACATTATTAATAAGTGTTAATGCACATTGCTTAGGAAACTCATTTCTAGGATGACGGCGCCTTAGTCGGGAGAATATTATGATTCACTTTCTTCGCACAAACCTGCGCAAGGCAATCAGATAGTATGGGAAAATTCTCGTTGATTTAGATTAATAGAACTTGGCAAGATAAAATGTCGCGTACTTGTAACTAAATAACGAAATTCGTATATCACCGCAGCTCAGGCGGTGTGGAGACACAGTTGACCGTTTGGCTATTGGAACTTCTATTTCTCGGAATGACAAAAATGGGCTTAATTTTTCCGTTTCCGTTAGCTAAGGAACAATTGTATGCCAGCCCAGATCTGCATCCGTCTTGTTTCATTTATGATAACAGCATCAAGGCCCTAAAACTGCACGAATTTTATAATTCGAGTCACCAATCGTTTGCAATACAAATAATTTCGTTGTTGAATACAATTTTTTTTTTTTTGTCAAATAACAACCAACATTACACTGACTCGAATACATCGACGTCGGAAAAATCACGAGACAATGAAAAAAACTACAACCTCAGTTCAACAAGTGAATGGTACGAGAGCATTACATTATATGAATTAAAATTACAGACGTTCCGCCGACAGGAAGACTTTTGTCCCCTAATACGTGTCAACTCGAACGAAAACTTATGGTAGGGGCGTCGGCTGACGTCACCGGCCGGCTGGCGGGAGGCGGGGGCGCCGCGCCGCCGCCGCGTGGTACTACGGCCGCCGCGCGAATACGCCGCGGGAGAAGCCGCCCGCTCCTGATGAGGAACAGGGATCATGAGTATCACCGTCTCCAGAAGAGTGGGCTTCATATATATTCGAAGATATTATACTTAGACTACAACATTGGCTTTATATTGGGGTGACTAAAATTAATTCGAATGTAAATAAAAGTAGTATAAATACAAGCATTCACTTAGTTGAAATAATAAAAATAAATTCAATATAACTTACTTACTTCATTGAGTTTACTTACCCTGGTTAGGATAAGGTAAACAGTTAGATTTGAGTACTTCCTCATGATTCCCGTACGCACAAAACTTCACCACAACAGTGTTCGCTGATATACCCGTTATTTCCGCTTCGTAAAACTGAAACGAATATTAATATTAAATATATTTTTATTACAATAAACTATAATGCAATAAAACAATGCCAACGAAACAAGATAGTAAAAGTAAACACACATATAGAAACAAGAAATATAGATCTCAATTATTATTATGAATTTACATCTAGAGATAAACAGCTCGCTTTAAGTTAAATAAGAAACTCAGGTAATTTTGATGTAATAAAAAAAAACACTTAAAAAAATTGTAGGTAGTTTGTAATTTAAACGTTAAAACTCACGTTATTGTCTTCCCAGTAGAGAGCCAGACATCTGTCGCCGACCTTCCAGTTGATATCCGCCACGCCAAGCATCGCCCGAGCCTGTTCATTGACAGCTGCGTTCTGGAAGCCTAACAGAGAACCAGGCAAGAATGGTCCGCCGGTACGAAGACCGCTGTACTCCTGACGGGTCCCATAGTTATACTGGCGGCCGTTGTAACCCTGGTTCATATAGTTCATATTAGAATACATTGGATTCTGTTGTTCCATGTAGCCATTCGGCTGTTGTTGCTGTTGTCGCCGCTGGTAGTGTTCGGGATACGTCATATCATTATTCCGCCTGAATGGTGGTATTTCTTGCACATTTTGGTTAGGAATATAGGCTTGTTTCTGGCTATAGAGCTCTGGGTGCGCCTGGTAGCCCCTGCCTGGCGACAATTCCTCGTTAGGCCTAGCTTGATTCGATAGTAGATTTAGATTTGCCGTGGCCTCGATCAAGTTGTCCATGGGGTTCATGTTGTTTCTATAGTTTTGCTGCTGGTTCACATGGTTGTCATTGAAGTTCGTGTCGTGCCGCATATTGATTTCGGGATACTGGTTAGGATGGTTGTGATAAGCGTTATTGTAATGTAAATTAAATTATTTGCCTGCTGCTGCTGTTGATGCTTATTCTTCTCTTCTAATTTCTTCTGGAACCTCGGTGGTTTCTCGTTCTGGGTTTGATATTTTCTTTCCTCTCTATGTGAATTGTGATAGTTATCATAGGAGTGATGTCCTCTATCCGACCGATGTCTCGGACCATCATATCTTGAACCGTGCGAGCGACTGTTTTTATTATTATTTCTTTCCCTACTGTTGTAACTCCTCTCGCCCCTATCTTCTGATGGCGTGTTATATTCGCGACGATTATTCTTATCTTTGTCTGGTACATTTGGTAATTTATCTTCTAAGAAGTCAAAGAGTGATACTTTTCCAGAAGGTTTAACAGGAACTGCATCTTCGTCATTAGACTCCTTGTTACGACCTTTTCTTTTAGAGGAATCAGCTTCCTTTGCCTTATCTTTACTTCTGTTTTCTGAATTATCCCTTTTCTGCAATATTCTCAATGCTTTATCAAGATTATTCTTAGTGTACTTCAGAGCATTTTCAGCTTGCTCTTCAGAAAACACCGGCATCAACAATCTTCTGCACATTTGCATCTAATAGTGGTTTAGTACCACCACCAAACACCTGGAATTTTAACAAATTTAGTTCAAACTTATTAATATAAATATTAATCATAGGACTTTGTTTTCCCGTTTGTTAATTGGAATGAGCCTAAAATAATTTTTATTCTATAGGCTGGAGAACTGAATCCAAATGCTTTATCCAAGAATAGAACCCACAGCTGTAAATAAAGAAGACTAACCTTCTTTACTCCTGACATCCTCTGAGCTTCCGCAATAGCTCCTTTCCTTTGAGCCTCAAACTCAGCATTGTCCTGTTTTGATGAATCTTGTATGCTTTTAAATTGTTTATCAATCGGCAATGCCTCCAATCTCTGTCCGAATGGTATCCATGGCGGTGGACCACCATCTACACCGATGCCACCTGAAGTTTAAAGAATAATCACCTTTTAAAAATCACGTTTAGTATTCTCAACTCAAATTATCTGAAGGGAAGTTAAATATTACATTGATAACTGATATTTATTAAGATGGAATATATAAAGATATATTATTTTGTGTTAGAAGGAATGGAGAAGACAAAAAAATATATCCAAGCCTGTATTTAGTGGTTCTGTTATATATAACTACATCTAAGTAATACTTGATTATTTTTACTTTTTTTTTAATGTAGATATCAAAGAAACAGTTTTTAATAAAATATATATATATATATATATTTATATACTTTGACAGTTGGAACAGTTGTTACATAGACGCTGATTGTGAATTATTTTCAATAAACATCTATACTACTTCCACAGACATATAATTTGTATAAACTATTTAACCCTCATAATTATGTTAAAAAGTGCATATTAAAATTGTACTTAAAATATTGTAAGGCATTAATTAATAAGGTGTTTTCTTATTAGAGTTGTTTAAATTATTATTAAAGAGTTATTTAAATTATTATTAAAGTTATTTAAAACTTACCTCTAGTATGTTTAGCTAGACTTCTATTAAGTTCCCATTTCTCTATCATGTGAGTAACTTTGCCACCGAGCACGGTGATGACATCCGGTGTTAGCCAGATAACTCCATGACACACTTCCAACTCTTCATTATTTATTAACAATTTGGTGCCAGGGGGAGTATTAACATTGAGATTTGATATGGGACTTGTTTCCAAACCTATACATGTTGTCTTCCCATCATGCAGAGTCAGTTTTAGCATTCGTGGGGCTGATGTTGATTCTTCATTAGCTTTTGGTGCAGCAACATTTCTTATCTTTTGTATTTGTACAACTATTGGTTTCTCTAATTTTGATGGATCTTTAGGAAAATCCTCGGGAAATGCTCCATCCCCAATATCTCTTAAATCAAACTGAAATAGCAAAGAATTCAATTAAGTATTCCACACGTCCAATGTGTGGGAAGATCGATTGTCTTTAGACGTGAAATATACGTTAATAATAATTTTTACTCTACTCACATCTATAGCTCTCCTACTTAAAATATTTACATCTTCTATTTGTCCGTTTTCGGTTATAATATCTATACCTTCTTCACTCAAATGCCTAAAAGTAGTAAAGTAGTAACACCGAAATATTAAAAAAACAAACATTATAATTTAAAATAATACTGTAATTATTTTCAAAGTGTTAATTACCAGCCCAGCTCTATTAGGTCCTCTCTGAGTGTCATGTTTTCATTTGTATAAGGAATAAATAACCAAATTTTGTATTTTAAATCCTTAAAGACACACCGTACTCCACTTGCTTAATTGTCAAACTTTCAGACAGTCTTTTTATAAAACCCGACAGAGCGGCAGAGTATACAAAATAAATAGACCATAATAGATCTTATGTTCAACGAATTTAAAATAAATACGCATTTTTGTTAAAATGAAATTATTAATACCATTACACAGTAAAAATTCAGGCTTAGTTGCAATTTTTTATCGAGTAGTCATTTAGTTAAAAGGTCAATGAACTTATGACTTACGTGTTCAGTATACGCCACTTTCTTACGTACCTACTACCTCCTTTCAAAGTCTAGATAACTTTTATCTTATAAGATAACGTAAAAAAATATCCAATATAGGTTCAAACAGACTAAATATTGCAAATTTTTCTTCGGTAGTTCCACCTGCTGCAAATAATAAATAACAATGTCTTCGGTAAGATCAAATTAATATCTGTTAATTTTGACACTTTGTTTTGCTTTGCTCTTTATGAAAGATTAACAATCTTTTATTCAAATACTACACAATTCCTTTATTCATAACATAGAATAATCAGTGACATATTAAATTCGAGTTATAGTGCAATAATATATTTTTTTTGCAGACACATATTTTTAACGTAGAAATGACTTGCGAGGGCTGCTCGGGTGCCGTCGAGAGAGTATTGAACAGATTAAAAGGGCAAGGAGTTGATGACATCTCAATCTCTCTTCCAGAACAAAAAGTATCTGTTACATCAACTCTCAGCGCCGATCAGCTGCTTGAAGTTATAAAGAAAACTGGAAAAAAGACAGCATATGTTGGAACGCAGTAAAATTTATTGTCATACTTGACTATGGTTAATGTACATAATGTACAACATGTAAATTATAAAATATTGTTATGGATCCATGTTTATGATTTTAAAGAATATTGAATTATTACCATTATTATTAATATTGTAACTAAGGAGTCATCAGATTATACTAGGTATAAAGATAATTTTATAATGTTAAAGCCAGTTTTAGTGTTATCATTTATCTATGTCAGCTTTATTAATATAAAGTCATATAAAGGAGGTCTTTGTCATAAATATATGAAACAGTATTTATTTTAATAAATATTTATTTTTATATATAAATTTTATTCATTGCATTTGAAATTAATTTATTGTTTATCAATTGGGATTCACGGCTTCCTCCAATGTGTTGAGTCGTAAATCAACAAGATCTACCGCTTCGTGTAACGCATTAAGATGATCTACAATCGCATTCACAGTGGGCAAAACATCAGCACAATCGCACTCCTTTAATTTGTTAACACCACTGATGTAAGTTTCATTCTCAACTTGTTTCTTTCTCTTACAGAACGGCTCACTAGTCTCTTTGTGACTTAGAATTTTAAAACCACTATTCAATGGGAAGCTTCGTTTACGACCTACCCATTCAATAGTACCACTTGTATAACATACATCGTCATCTCCTAGTTTGATCATACCAAAGATGTCTTCATCATTATGGAATTGAATCGACTTGTCGACAATTGATGGAATTGTATATGTAGCCGGTGTAGGAGGTTGACGAGGAATATGGCTGATATGCCCCACACTGTATGACGAACATTCACTAGATTGACAATCCCCGTGAAATTGAGAATTTGAGTTGTTTCTTACGACATTTGAAGCAGTTCTTGTCACATTCACTTGATTATCGCCAGGTTCTATCATAGTACTGTTTGCATTAGGTGCATCTTGGAAGCTGATGCTTCTTACAGAATCATGAGGATCATTATCAATGTGGACAAAAGTTTTCACAGGATACTTAGTGTTGTGATAGCACTGATACCACATCTTCACACCCTATTACGTTGATAAATAGTTAGTTATTTATATCTAGTTACTAAGCCCACAATTCTCCCTGAATTCAAGCTTGTTAAAAGCTAGATTATATTCAAATATCACAGTTTCCAATTGTCCCTAAACAAAAGGCCAAATGTCAATACTTTAATGATTATTAGAATGTACAGAACAGCTTTACTATGCTTAATATAAACTACATTAAGGCTAAGGCTATCTCTTTTGAACCAAAACTCTCGTTCTACTGGTCGAACTAACTTTAGAGGTCTGTGATCTGGGAGTCGATAATTGATTTTGTCCGACATTTTCTTTTGTTTGATTTGAAAGTTCAGTGAATTTAGTCTTCCAAATAAAGACCTGAAAAGACAAGAATATATGATATTTGCTAAGTGTATATTTAAACTTTAATAATATATGTCTTCTACAAACCAGCTTGTCATCACCAGCAGAGGTAAATTTTTGTCCACTAGGAGAGAATGCTACGGCATTGATCGGCCCAGAGTGTCCCGTTAATGTAAATATTGGATGACCTTCCAGCAGGTCAAGAATCTTGAAATATAAAGCATTATTAATATTAAATTATTTTGTGCTCAATTATAGTGCGAAAAACTTTCTGATGTTAATTCTTTTACCTTCATAGTCCCGTCTTTACTGGAAGTTAATATATAACTTCCGCTCGGATGAAAGGCAAGCTGTGTGACAGCATCATTGTGTATACTAAAATTTAAAAGGATGTTTTATTAATTGTAATATTATAAATATAAAGTGATTTAAAATGTTAGTTACCTGTAGAATTGTACAAGATTGTGTGTCCTAACATCATACAATTTAATATTTCCCTTAGAAGTACCAATAGCCACATAGCAACTCGATGGATGCCAGGCCAAATGTAACCCATGTGCGCTCTGATCTTTATATGTATTTATACATACACCAGTTTCTATGTTCCACAATTTTGTTGTTTTATCATCAGAACATGATGCTATCAGTGATCCATCTTGAGAGATGCGAGCCCGACGAACCCAATTTGTGTGACCAACAAATGAAGCCAAAAATTTTTGTTTCTCACTCGACCACAACTTAACAATTTTATCATCTGATGCTGTTATTATCTATAATGAAAAATGATTAAAATAAAATAATTTGAAAAAGTATTTTCACGAAATGTATTTTTTTCTTAAATCATGCCTTTGTTCCGTCGGGACTAAATTGAACGGATCGCACAGTCTGAGAATGCGCTTTAAATGTACCAGTACTTCCTGTTACAGTTGGTACCCAAAGACGAACAGTTTTGTCTCGAGAGGCGGAAGCCATATATTTTCCCGTTGGAGAAAATGTTACATCCATAACAGCTTCATCGTGGCCTTGGAATCTGTAACTTCGCATCGTCCCACGTAAATCCCATAACTACAAATAAATTGTATGATATAGTTAAAATATATAATCATATAAAAACAACCCTTGTAGTAAGGCATTGTTCGTTGTATTACCAATATGCTATTATCTAAAGAGCCACTTGCTAACTGTTGTTCGTTAGGATTGTAAAATAATGATGTTATACTTTTGCGATGCCCTTTAAGTTGTTTTTCTAAAGAAGGTTCAAGAGACATATAATTATTTTCCATCGCAGTTCACTATTCTATATAATTCCAAAACCACTTTTACACTTCTTATTATTTCAATAATTATAATTGTATAAAAACATATATTTTTACAATAAAATCGCAGTTATTAAAAATTCAAATTAACAAATTTGAAATTTGTGTACCGACGTACTGTCATAACAATATTTGATAGATACTATAGACGATTTTTTTTTATTTTAAAGAATTCAATTATATTTGAGTTTATAAAAACAAAATATATACGTAAATAAAAAATTCATGTGAACATAAACACAATACTCAAAAAAGATAAAAACGGTTCTATTTAGGTTTGAGCATAAGGCTTAATTTGATAGAATGAATTATTAGCTTAATTTGTTATTTAAATTTAAAATTAGCTTAATTTGTTACTCAAGCTTTAATTTATTAGAATCCGTTTATAATATTATGGGAAAAATCTATTTAGAAACTTTACAAACTATTAAAAAAAGCAAATGTTTAAAAACTCTTAACAAAATGTATATAAGGAGTATTAAATTGCAAGAAAAATTAAGTAAGTTTAATAATTTTACAAGTATTCGATCACTACTAAAAATTCAAATTAGGACATTTATTGTTTTGGACTAGGAGTCATCGATTTTATTTTAATAAGACTATGTATCAAAACAAAAAAAAAATGGTTTGTAATTGTTCACTAAAGCCTTTTCAGTAAATATGAATCTTACATCGGATTTTGTTAACTGAACTAATGGGAATTATTACACCGTACACCCCATATTTGTAGATTTATCCTTTAAGAATTTATTGCTATATTATTCTTTTAAATTTTTTAATTTATTATAATAAGCAATTACAACAACAAGTCTTTATTTATTTCTCGTATATAATTTTATATATGAGCTAGTTATTACACTTATATTTTTTCTTTAATTGAAGTTACATATTTATAAAAACGATTAAAAAAAATTGTAAAGAACAGAATGTTAAGAATTTTTTTAATCGAAACCATAATAAACCGCATTTCATAATTTAATGTGCATGTGCTCATGACATTAAAAATAATTTGGTGGTCTATGGAAATATTTTCCGATTCGTCTCTGTATCACACGAGGTATTTCTTGTTTTGAATTTAATTTTTGATTCTTTCGTTTTGTTTTAAGGACATGAAAACCCAATGTATGCCCTAAAACATACCTTTTCTAAAATTAATTGCATTGATAATTCTTTGACTTTATTAACATATTGAAGTCACATACCGGGTGCATGCAAAATTGTTTAGGTTTTTTGTCCATAAAACCTTGAAATTATTTGCAAAATTTGTTTCAGCAGTAAAAAGCAAGGACAATGAAGTGAAAATATTGTATGGGATTCTATCTTACATAGAAGTAGGTGAGTTCAGAAATCATAACAACAGCAGCTGTTTTTATTTTCATAAGATGCTCGAGTATTTCATCACGACAATGTATTTTTTTCTTTGTTAAAAACCATTTACTTTGACTTGAATTTGTTCTAATAATAGTAATATCATTTTAAGCGTTAAGAAGCTACAATGAACTCAGTAGGATTTGGAGAAAGGGAAGTGGCTTTAATAGCTGATGAATTAAGTCATGCTGTAGAGCTCACTCTTAATCCGACAGCCAATCAAGACGCCAGGAAACAGGCCTACACAGTATGTGAAAGGTATTGAAGATATAACATTAGAAAAAAATATATTTAGAAGAGATAAATATACATATATACATATTTTGGTATACAAATTTATATTAATCTCTAAGTCAATTATGAAATTTTAAAGCAATTAAGTTGCTAATCTAGAAATTTGTAATATAAATCGCCAACTAATTTTGTTAATTTGAAATAGTTTTATTACATTGTTGAGGAATCTTAATAACCGTGGGTATGTTTACATACCTTAATGTATAATGCAATATAAATATTGCATCATTTTTTCTTGTTTATTAGAGAGAGAGAGAGAAGTTGTTTCCTTATTATTATTTAATGTATATACTAAATAACTGATATTTGTATATTTTTTTACCTGTATATTTATATTTACCAATATATGCTTATATAATTATATAATTCTAAGGATATTTATTAAATTATTTTGTTATTTATATTACAGCTTCAAAGAAAATTCACCATGGTGTGCCCAAGCAGGTTTACTTCTGGCAAGTGGAACTCAATACTCACCAGTTGTAAAACATTTTGGTCTTCAACTCTTGGAGCACACCGTTAAATATAGATGGACCCAGATTACACAACCAGAAAAGATATTTATTAAGGTTAATTATAAAAATTTTCTATTAAAATTTGATAAAGGTGTCATATCAAACTTTGTATTACTTTAATGTTTTCATCTGTAGGAAAATTCCATGAAACTTCTCTCAATGGGCGGCTGGGAGACAGGTCATTTGAATGATGCATTAGCTCGTGTGATAGTCGAGATGATAAAGAGGGAATGGCCACAACAATGGCCAACACTTCTAGCTGAACTTAGTGACGCCTGTACTAGAGGACATTTGCACACGCAAATAGTCTTACATGTATTCCTGAGGCTAGTTGAGGATGTAGCAACATTACAGGTATAAGCTCAAAGCCACAAAAAAAAAACCTTTATAAGTATATACATAAAAAATGTTAATTTAATTTATTTTAATATTGTGATTAGACTTTAGAACAACACCAACGTCGTAAGGATATATACCAGGCTCTGACGAGCAATATGGCGGAAATATTCTCATTCTTCATGAGACTCATAGAACTACACGTACAAGAGTTTAGAGAGAAGACTGCAGCTGGTGATTATGCTGCAGCGGCAAGCAATGGCAGGGTTGTTCAGGTCAGAGAAATATATATATAAATATATATTTGATAATTTTTTTATATAAATATAACTATGCAACTATTTTTAGCAACCCTTATAAATGTATACATTGGATAAGTTTACTTGCAGGTTGTACTACTGACTCTCACAGGATTTGTGGAATGGGTTTCGACAAACCATGTAGTGACAAATAATGGAAGGTTACTACAAATCTTATGTATATTGCTCAGCGATGATGTCTTCCAACTACCAGCTGCTGAATGCTTACTACAAATTGTTAATAGAAAAGGCTCGGTTAGTTTATTTGTATTTAATACTCAATAAACATTTAGTAACACCGACATATATATATATATATATATATATATATATATATATATATATTTGTAAAATAATGATTTACTTATTATAGACAAAGGAGCGGAAACCGCTCATGATATTATTTAGTGAAGACGCAATCTCTTGCATCCATCGCGCCGCCGTGCAGAGTATCAACGCGGCAGATGAAGTACATTACTTGTTCCTAAAGAAGCTCTCACAGGTACCTTATTCACATTCATTATATAAAAACATTATTAGCTATACATTTTTCTATAAAATACTTTTATAAACATTGAACTAGATTGTTATGTATGTTGCCAACATACGCGGAAAATAATTCGAAGGGTAGATGGTGACATTTAAGTGTTCAAACAAATTTGTCTTTACAATTCCAGGTTCTCGCTGGTCTTGCGCAACAACTGACCTCAATGTGGAACTGTGCCACAAACGTGGACTCGTGGTTGCCCCTTCTCCTTGAGACGATGCTGCTTCTAACGTCACACCCCTCGCACACATTGGCTCACACAGCTAACTCAGTGTGGCTCGCCTTCCTTAAACATGATCAGATATCAAAACTGCCACATGTACTGGCCATGGTGCCGAGGTGGTTACAAGCGGCCACACCTAAGATATTGAAGGTATGTGCTATACAATTTGTAAGATATATAATGTTATATCTTTGACTGAGATATATAATGTTATATTCTTATTCAAACAAGAATTTTTTTTTGTTGGTAACATTTGTCTATATATTAAAAATAATCATAACCAACAAAATTAATAATAGACAATATTTTATTTATAACACATATTCTTTCATTCATTTTTCACAGCGGCACCCAGTAAATATAATTGAACGTAAAAAAAGTATTGTAGTAAATTACTGTCAGAGAAAAGAATTGAAAAATACCTAATAATTTGTCAGTTTCAATGTTTGTTAAATAGGAATATTTACTCATTATATAAGTGTTACCACACTTTATACACTCAATGCCAACATTATGCCTCCATAGCTTAATATAAATAATGTTTGTCTCTACATATAATATAATGTTTAAGGTGTGGTCCCCTCGTGAATCTGTCGGCTGTGCGTGTGACTACGACAGCGATCACGAGTTCGCAGTGTTCTTCAGTCGCGCAAGAACTGAGATGCTAGAGAGCTTCAGGTAATATCAATACTTCAAACGTATTGGTCTCTATCTATTATTAATAATCTATAAGGATGAATAATTTGTGCAAAATATCATATTTTTTATGTTCTGTATTGTAAATTAAATATTAAAGTAATATGAATATTATTGGCATTCTAAGATCATAATTTAGAAATTTTATTTATCATATATTGATGCTATATATCCACGTTTCCAGATACTGTATGACCGCAGCGCCTTTGGTGACTTGGTCTTATGTTGAGCAATGGACGAACACGGCGTTAGACAAGGTGGACTCGTGTCCGCTACAGTGTGACGTCATGCACCCGCTACACGTGGAGTGGGAGGCTCTCGCACAGGTATGAAGATTTACCGGTAGCAAAAATAAAAATTAATATATATATATTATTTAGTTATGTATAAATAAAATTAAGAGAATCAGAGCATTAAATGACGTGTTTTTAGGTATAGTGATTGTATAGTTAGTGAAATACTAGCAATAAATGTGAGTTGTGTTGTTTGATAGAAATAACCACTTAGTGAAATTCTTTTGTTTCACCTATTGTTCATACATTGTTTGCTTTTCTTATTGTTACTTTTTTCTGTATAAAAGATAAATAATATATTTAAAGCGTAGTTTCTTATAAAGTTAATAGTATATAACGATTATCCTCCAGGTCCTGGACGTGGTCCTATCTCGGCTGCTTCTGGCGGAGCCTCGGCCCAATGTGTCGGAGGGTCTTCGCGTCCTCCAGCGCTGTGTGTCCTGTGAGCCCCGGGCGCCTCTCATTCTCTCGCTGCTGTTATCTTTCATATCAGCCCTGTTTGTGTTCCTGAGCTGCGCGTACAGTCAGATGGCAGGTCTGTCTTTGTCATGATTTATTTTGCTCGTTCTGATTGTTTTTTGCCACACTTTCTGTTACACTCACAATTCAATAATTCTTCGATATATCAATATTAAAACTGTCTTTTGAAATTATATTTTTTGGACTAAGTACATGAGAGGAATCGTTCAAGGACTATGTAATAGTAAATCTAGGTTTATGTTCTGTATAGTGTAGTAAGTTAGTGACAGATAATATAAATGACGTTATGTGAAGGTCCGGGGGTCGGGTCAGCGGGCGCGGAGCTTCTACCACGTGTTTTGGACAAGATATTCGCGTCGCTCGTGTACGAGGGGACGCCGCCTGAAGATCGTAGTTCACGGAACGTAAAGAACGTGAGGCGACACGCCGCGGGGTTGTTGGTCAAACTCGGTTCCAAGGTCAGTGACGCCTCGCAGATTATTAATTGTTAGCGCCATGTTGCTGTTCTGACATTAATCATGGGTCCCTGATTTAATATCAAATAAAGAATAAAACTCCATCGACACTAGTAAGACTCGAACCTGCGACCTCTGGAACGTCTCGTCCCAGCTGACTCACAGATGAAGCCGTCTTCATTCAGCGTTCTTCCTTAGTCTCATTATTACTTACTTAATATTTAACTAAGTATCACGAGAAACGCTTATTTAAAAATTATGATCTGGAGTGAAAATAATTGTCTGTTGTATAGTCACAGACTGTCATCGAGCCGGCCCAAAGGAACCGTGACGTCAGAATTATGTGTAAACCGAGAACGTTAGTTTTTTTTTAAATAAAATAATTCAGAGCGTCAGGAGAGCTCATAGCTTATCCGATGGGAATAGAATATATTTTTGGTTTAATGTATGTATTAACGTCATTCCAGTACCCGCTGCTGCTGCTGCCGGTGTTCGGTCGTCTCCACGAGCTGACCCGCGCCGCGCTCTCCCGCCCCGACCTCAGCGCCATGGAGAGCGTCACGCTGCAGGAGGCACTGCTGTTGGTCTCCAACCATTTCTGTTGCTACGAACGACAGAGTGCTCTTGTCGCTCAAGTGATGGGCGACTGTCGCGACCGGTGGGCCGCTTTAGCCGAACACATCCAGTCCGCGGCGGGGCTGGCGCGGCTCATAGGGCTGGACGCGCCGCCCACGGACGACCCTGAGCGCGCGACCGCTCGCCGGACCTTACTTCACGCCCTCACCCTCACGCTCGGTGTCGTAAAAAGAACTCAAGTGCCGGCCGATCCGGACAAGGCGGCTCGCGGGGGCTTTGGCGCTGGCGTGACGGCTTCGGGGAATCCAGTGTGGAGGAACCCGTGCGGGGTGCACGTGCTGCCTCTGTTCCCCGGAGTGCTGGCGTTGGCTCGCTCGCTGCACGAGCTGCACTCGCCTCACGCGGCCTCCCTGCGGCACGCGGGTCACGCCCGGGCGTTGTTGCCGCCGCCGGCGGAGCGCCGCAACCTCCTAGGGCTGCGGGACGACGCGCCGTCCTCGCCCACCGGACAGCCGGCCTCACCGACCTCACCACAGGACCGTATGCAGAATCTTCTTCATACGCTACATGACAATGTGAGTAATCTCCTCTGGTTTGTTTAAACGGAATATGGATGTGAATTACTTGTGACAAGTATCATATCGCTCGAGTGTAGGGAACGTGTCACTCTATTGCTCTGCCATTGAGTCTATCTACCTATGTGTCTATATATAGTCCGTGTTCCGCCCAGGTGTGTCAGCTGGTGGGCGCGGCGGCCTCGTCTCTGGGTCGTGAGTTGTACAGCTGTGCAGGTCTGGCGCGCGTGGTGGCGGGGTCTCTGCTGGGGGCTCCGGAGCGTCTGCCCGAGCACTGGCTCCGCCGGGTGCTGCGAGCCGCTCTCAGACCACTCCTCCTGCACTGCCCGCCGGCTCACTACAGGGACGTGGCGCTGCCGCTGTTACAACATCTAGCTCCTATCAGTGTGTACCTAATACCAAATAACCTAACTTATAATACTTACAAAAGACTTACTTATAATACTTACAAAAGACTTACAAAAAACTTAACCGCATCACTAAGCAGGAGTAACCAAGCGTTGGTCCTGTAGCAAAACTGTAAAATGTTTTTTGACCGTTCGATCTAGTATAATGTTAGGTTTTCATATCATGTTACAATAAGTCCGTGTTCCTGAGTAACAATCTCATATACATTCTGCTCGTAGAGAGGTGTTTCAACAGCATTAGTGATTATATAAAATATATAAATAATTTGTATGTATTTCAATTAACATATCATTCCAGCTGTATTATTATCGTTTGTCTTAACCAGCTTGTCGCTGTTTACAGTGTTGGTACATTTAAATCAGCGCTGGGACTACGTGACGTCGTTATATGAATCAGGGAAGTTAGAAGAAGAGGGGGGCAGTGAGTCACAGGAGGTGCTGGAAGATATGCTGGTTAGACATCTCACTAGGGAACACCTTGATCTACTGAAGGTCGGTTATAATACTGACAATATATAAATATATATATATATATTTATATATAACCTTAATTGTTAATTTTTTTTCCTTATTCAATACAATTTATGTTCGGTGTATAGTTGGAATGAGTGAAATATAAAAACTACGCCAGTGCACATTACAAGTAAAACTATGTTTTCGGATTTGCTTGGCATCTTTTAAGTCATAAATAAATGTATATGTTTTTTTTATACCAAGTTAATGATTTTTGGAAAATAATGGAAGGAATCCGTGCTAATGATCTTTTGATCGCTTGCAGGTTTGTTTAGTGGAGGGCGGTGTCACCGCTGAGAGTACGGATATGGAGGATGAAACCGTAACACCAGTGAATCCTGGCCGCGCTCCGGAACAAGTTTCCGAGTTAGGAGGGATCATTATATCGGATCCCATAGCGGGACCCGCGGTCTTACACACAGTGAGTGATGTTGTGCATATTTTTTATTATTATAGAGGCTGTATTCATATAAAGCTAAGGAATATGATTAATTTTATAAACAAAAATGTGTCTGACAGAGAAAAGAGATGACATTTTACCTACTATTTTATTAAGTCATTGAAAATCTATAAGATCTAAGTTTGAATATTATTTGGACTATAACTCTACTTGTGTATAACAGATGTTCCTTGAACTGAAAAGGACGAAGATATTGATTCATAGAACTCGTATTGACACACGACAGCAACAAAATCGTTTTGTGTTTAGTTTTCCACAAATTTAAATTCAACTGATAGCAGAAGTAAATATTTGTCCAACCTGTAATATGTTACAGTATAAAAGATTTCATTAAAACATTTTCAGATTCTCCGCGCCCTCACTTGGAACGATTCCACTTCGTCTCTTCGCGCGTGTTCGCTGGCACTACCCGCTCTACGAGCGGCCTTGGCCGGTAGAGGGGCGGAGTCCCTGCCGGGGGGCGGAGGCTCGCTGGGCGGCGGCGGCGCAGCTCTAGGCGCCGGCGAGGCTGCAGGCGCTTTGGCCGCCGTTCTACACGCGCTCAGACTACACGGACAGCATGAAGCGAATCAGGCTGCTCTACTGGCCCTCGCTGTCCAGGTATTCGTGTTAAATATTCATTATATACAAGTCTTATATATTCCATACCAAGTGGTTGTGCATACGTCATAAACACCACGCGTTTATATATAAATCATGTAGTGTTTCAGATTGATTAAATATATATATTTTTTAAATATGAACAGAATTTATATACGTACTTAAAATATTAAGTATTATTTTATGTGTCAATCAATTGATCAAAATTAAATATCTGTCATCAAACATTATGTATGAATATATATATGGTTTTGATTGCATATATATTATATTCAGACCTACGAGGCGCTCCGCCCCGTGTACCCCGAGGTGTCGTCAGTGTTGTGTGCTATCCCCGGAGTGGAGCCAGTGGACGTGCAACGCCTGGACGACAAACTGGCCGCTCCCCCTCTCAGGCCCGCCAAGGTCGACAAGAGCAAGAGGGACCTGTTCAAGAAGATCGCCTCCAGGGTAACAAACAAACACACACATATATCATATACTACATTATAACCTCAGGTAGACAATAAATACTCTAAACGACCAATTTTATTTTTCCTTAGGAAAGGAGAATATGCAACGATTTAAGCCAAAGGCGTCCCTAAAATCAAAACGTATATGTTTCTGTATATTTAAATATGTATTCTGGATGGTTGATTTTATTTATTTCATGCCAACAAATCTAAATGTACACCTTGTAAATAACAACCTACATTTATAATCTCTGAAAATAACTTACAATAAGTAGATTTTATTCCGGAATGCTTTTCAATCGGAAACAGAACTTAATAGTTTAGATTTTATATTTAGTCAAAAACCCGTTTCCGATGTCGCATTTTACTAAGAAAAAATATGTTTGGGGTCTCATTATAACTATACTTGTATTCTAAAAGAAAAGACGTGGTAGATCTGAGTTACACTTAATTGAATATCTTAACGTGTATGAGAATTTTTGACATAGTTACATAATTCACTATTTGAGTTTTTACAAGTGATAATTGTATTAAAATGAATATCCTTCACAGTTGATAGGAAGAAACGTCGGACAACTGTTCAAGAAGGAGGTCTTCATACTGGATCTACCTACGATGAACATACAGAGAGACAAACCTCGCAGCGCCTTGGACACGGACGGGGCGGGACTAGAAAATCTTTTCAATACAAACGCTCCAACCTAGCAGGAAACGGCCTATGTAGTAATTAATATTAAAGAGGCGGAGCCACGCGAACTCTTTGTATATGATTTTAAGTATCCAAGATACGATGAATTATAACATTATTAACTGAATTACTGTGTCACGAACACAGTTAGGACTGAAGTTATTTTTAAGTTTTTTTTTTTTATTCTTTGTATAGAATAATTTTAAACATCCATCGGCAGTGAGACCTCGTGTCTATGGTATATATTTTTTATTGCTTCTCATAGCTCGATTCGCGTGGACTCCTTTTGCATGACAGTGCAAGCCATATCCTACTCGCTATTAAAACGTTCTACTGTGAATAATAACCGTTTATATGTTAATAAATTATATTATTAAAATATCTTTTTTATTTGTATCGTCGCACAGATAATATCCATTATTTGTGGACGTACTTAAAAAAAACTCCAGTTAGTCCGGTCCAGTCCAGTTAAGCTTGTTAAATCAGGAATTGTGTTAATCTTTAGCCTAAACAGGTTAAGTAAAAGGGGATTCACGAATGTGGAAAATAATAAACGAGATGTGAATGAAAAGTAACCGAAACGTAGCATATCCGATATATATTAGTTTCATTGAAATGAATAAAACTCGCGAAAGTATTAGATCTCATTAAATAAACAAGATTTTAATAGTGTTAAATAGAATGTAATTAACGTACGTAGCCGCTATACGCCAAATGTCATTAAAAAAAGCGTATATATAAGGAATATTTTTTAATTTTATTCTCTCATCAGGATAATAATAATGAAAGATGGACGCAAATAAATAAATAGATTTATTTTTAGTTGTCGTATGTGTACAGCAGTTGGTTGCCGACATTAATATTGGTTCCGTTATTAACCAGTTCAATTATGTTCTTGTCAACGTCAACATTGAACGCAGAGCCGGCTCCCAACACAACACACTTGGTGACGTAATCCCCTATGACGGGAATCTTTCGTGGTCCGAGGACCGGGTCCTTGTATCGCCAAATTTTAAGCGCATCCATATCTATAAGAAAATATTATTATAATTATTTATTAAAAATAAACGGTAGCTGGCATGGACTTCACCTAAATAGTACAAAAAATATTATAATAATGACTTTACAAACAAAACTTGTCACAAAGTCGCTACTCTGTACATTTTTGTATTGCTACCATTATTATTATAACGAATTATGTTTTATTTAGGGATTGTCTTACCTCGTATCCCCTTGACTTGTTTCGCCAACTTCTCCTTAAGGGAATCAAGTGTTTCCCCCTCCCCTAACTTCAGGCTAACTGTGAACAGACCCGAGCGCTGGTCGGGGTTCAGTAACACGACGTCCGCCGCCGGGGTCACATGTGTGAAGAAGCTGGCGTGAGGTGACCCGGGAGCGCATTCAGTACGAGTCCGTTCTGGAGCGTCCTCATCTACCAATTTAATTTCTATGTACTCTAGCTGTGAATTTGTTAATAAAAATATCGTTATTTATTCACTTAATGCAGCGACAAAAAGAAACTACAAAGACGATTATAGTAATACAGATTCATCCCTTTGAGATCTTTGACAGTGACTCTTTAACATTAGCATTTATTAATTGATTTTAAAAAAATATATCCTTATTTATACACAATATAATCAATAAACATTCCAATTAATAATACAAAAATAATTTAAAGAATTACTATGAAAAGAAAAGGAGAAAATACATGTACTTTGATAAAGGCTTACATCGAGGGTATCTCTTAAATACTGTGCATTATCCTGTAGTACAGCCGCTTCATCAAACGCCAATCCCACGCGGAGAGCTTCAAGGCCAATACGCTCTATGTTCTCTCTGGTCGCCTGAACGAAAGGCATAACCCTCTTCATATACTTTTTCAGATCATTTATTTCTGCTAACTTGCTGGATATTGTTTTGTTATCGGGAAGACCATTTGGCTGTAACAATATTTTTTTATTAAAAATATTACAAATATGTAGTAACCATGGTTATAAGTCAGATACTTACTCCATGCATTTCTTTAAGTGTGCTCAAAATAATATGTTGCCATTTAGGATATTCCTTGGCCACCCATATAACAGCTTTGTTCGGTTTAGGCTCCTGTTTGACGACTTCTCCTTTCTTTGGTTTTTTGACAGCACAATGATTTTTGAGATAAACTCGGAAGGAGTGAGCCGCTTCCATGAGATAGTTGCTCGCTTTCACTGCTATCTCATCCACTTCTCCAGCAACTGGCCATCTTTCATGAAGAATGCTACCTTTCTGTTAGCAGAGAAGAAAATATTTTATGCCAAAATAAAATTATTAAAAAAAAATCAAATATGTAATGTCATATAAGACGAGCAGGATTACAATCATAAATTCATTCAAGTTTCAGCTCAAAATAACTCTAATGTTAAAAAAACATATATATATGACAGTATAACTTACATTACCAAGTAGTTCCCAAACATGTTCAGCGACATGCGGGCATATTGGTGAAATGAGTTTCGCCTGGGTGCTAATGTACTGTGTTATAAGGCTCTCGTGCATGCCTCCCTCGGAACACAACTCCCTATATTTATCTCTGGCAGCCTGAAGCTCAAAGAAACCAGTTTTCAAGGCCTCCTTGAACAGCAGTTTGTTGTAGTTATCATCAGTCTGAATAATTTTTGTGTTCATTTCACTGACAAAAACTTTATCATGGAAATTGTACTCTCCTGAAAACATAGAACATAAATGATTTAAGCATTTTGGAGACATGGTGGAATAAACTATGGTTATTGGATTTCCTTAATATATTTTGTTCCACTACCTCTCAACCTAGGTTTCGATTGTCATAACATAATCAAACTTAACTAAATAGATTCAGTATAAATTATTATTTAATAATACTATCTACCTGTCCTGAAGTTTGATTTAGTGACCATGACCTCCTTCACCCATTCAATAAAAGTGTAAAGTCTTAAAATAGCGGCATCGGCTGTACTTTCAACAAAGTTAGCATCTTCAACGGAGTCTCCGGCGTCAGCTAGAGTCAGTCTCATTCCATCGGCACTGAATTTGTCGATACTCTCAGATAGTGTTAAGAAGTTTCCGTCAGATTTGGACATTTTTGCTGAATTTAACATGAGGTGACCATTTGCTCGGATCCCTTTTGGCCATTTGTCTTCTTCTTTCTCCCACATTGCACAGTGATTGTAAATATAGAACGTCAGATGATTCTGAATGAGATCCTTTCCGGACACTCTGAGGTCTACTGGGTACCTGAAACATTTAACGACCATTAAAATTCCTTACTTATTTGTTTACAAAGCTTGCAGGACAATTAGTGCCAACTTACCAGAATTGGAAAGACTTCTTCATCAGATCTAATTTATTTTTAGATATTTTCGTGTTCTTAGGTATGGGAGCGTCTTTGAAGAAAATATAATCCCAAACTTCAATCGACATCTCTTCGGGTTTAATTTTCAAATCATTTTCGACATTACCCCTAAAGCTGTCGCCTTGCAGATAATGGGATATAGTGTAGTACGCGTTGTATATAGTCGAGTCGGAGAGCGATTCGATGACCCATTGCGTGTCCCACGGCAATTTGGTGCCTAGAAAAAGCTACACATTAATTTTAGAATTCAACGGAATATGTAACTATTTCAACCACGTACCGAGACCGTAGGTACGGGAACAAGCATACTCGTGAAGCCATTTAAGAGTAGCCTGGAAGTTTTTCCTCACTTCATCGTGATACGTGTTCATTGCGGCCAAAGCTTTTTCTGCTTGGCCCTTCCATTCTGCATTACCATAATCCAAATACCATTGATTGCAAAGTGCGACAACGCATTCGTCACCGGATCTGGAAATGATTGTCTTTTCCGGTTCGTAATAGATTACAGCGGAGTTATCATCTATCAGCCTCTGTTGCAATTTTTTCTTCACATCCTGAATTTTCTCGCCTTTGTAATCACCGACCAGTAGCACGCCGTCGTAAAATCCTTTCAGGTACGCCATTTCTTTGGCCTGGGTCAGTTTATCTTTGTCATTTTGACTTTGGATTTTAAGTTTATCATATAGGAACACGGCTGTGAGGTTACCGAATTCAGGTATTTCTAATATGGAGACAGGCTTAAATGGCATGACCATATAGTCTTGGATGCCGTACTTTTCTCTGAACGGGGCTTTCTTTTGTAGGTCAACCAATGCGGCGTAATCATCGGGAGAATCAGACGGCACGCTGGTAACGATTCCCGTTCCTTTATCCTCCTTAATTGTTAACATCGGAAGCGAGTAAATTTTCTGATAGCAAGTAAATGGTGATTTCAAGGCCACACCTAATAGATCGAGCCCTACAATTTCAGCAATGATTTTATATTCGCCATCTTTTTCGGTAAATCCTTGATACGACATGTTCCGAGCTGCTCGTCTTGTACATATGAACACACCGTGTTTGACAGTTTCAAATGCAATATACTTAATTTCAGGATGGACCCAACAGTTTGTCTGGCCATACATGGTCTCAGGCCGGAGTGTTGCCGCTACAAAGCTTAAGGTTTTACCCTGAAATTGTCTAAACAAATTTACACCAATTTTAATAACATCAATTTTAATAAATAAAATAAATCCACAAATGCTCATAGACTAAACAACTGGTACTAAACTTGTCCATCTTGATATATTCGTAGTGAATATTACAATTTCTACTTAATAAAATCTTAAAACTTACTTTAAAACTTCAGGAAAAGGCTCCAAAACTTCCATTTTAATAAGTGTATATTCCTGTGGCCCAGCTCCTTCGCCAGTACTTCTGTCATGGTCCATGCAAGGTTGCTTATCTAGCGGAGAAAATATAGTATAGCGTTTGCCATACATAATCTTATTCCGTTGTTTCAGATGATGAAATTGCCACCTGATGAATGAATCATAGAATGGATTCACATCTGTTGTTATGAATTTTCTACGCCAGTCAACCTATAATGAAAACATTATAATTTTAATATCACAATGTGATGGGGTTTGCTTAACTTTAATTAATATCTGGTTGTTAAAGTAATTAAAACAAAGTTATGTATTCGTTAACTTGCTCGGTATTGTAAATAATAATATTATGTCAAGTAAAATGAAGGTAGATTATAATATTATGTTAGGCTCTGTTATTCAGTCTTGCTTCTTAGCACAATATATATAAGTTTTAATATAGCTTTATATGATACAGTACTGGAGGTTGCAGAAAAAAGATATAATTTCTACTCATATCAATGAAATTCTCGTTTAATCTCAATAAAATTACTCTAACATTGTTTTGGTTTGTTAATTATTTGGAAACTCCTCAAGTTCACTCACATGGATTCCCATCCTTTTTAAGTCAGCTACGGCACGAGGTGGGAAGTACTCCAGCCAGTAACTCTCATTAGCAAACTCCTTAATTTCCTCCTCGGGAACTCCAATGCTCTGCATGATCTGCCACTGATACTTTGCAGCTCCTGTCTTAGCCACGGCTTTGCTTTTTTTGCCCTTACTTTTATCTTTAGGGACTATATCCCCTTGTTCCTTTTCTTCTACAATTTCGTCATCGGGAAAGATTGGTGGGCATCCATATAATGCCATTTCTCTTTTAAGCTTATCAGCGCATGCTTTGATAGGCATTCCGGTGCAGTGGAAACCAAATGGAAAAAGAACCTTCCTCCCTTTTAACCTGTAGTACCTGGTGGCAAACTGATAAACAATGAATAAGCTAGCGTTAATTTAATTTGAAAAGACAATTTTGTAACTTCTCTTAATGATTCATACCTCACATTTTGATAATGAAAATGTGTGTCCGAGGTGTAAACGTCCGTTCATATATGGATAAGGAAAGGTGCACAAAAACTTCTCATAGTCTTTTCCGTCATCCGGCGCTTCCATATCGAAAATTTTTTCTCGATCCCATCGCTCCTGAACTTTCTTTTCAATCTCTTGGAGATATTCAACCTTAAAGGTTCCTTTGCGGTCAAGGGTTGCCTACAATATTAAGAAAAAAATCCATAGATAAATTCATCACGATTTATAAGAAATTGTGTTTAAAATCAAATTGTATAACCTAGGTTTATACCATATTGCATTATATTTTACCATTTAAAGTATTCTGACTTAGATGTCTCGAAGATGAAATACGCAAGGTAGAAAATTAACTATATATTCATTAAAGTTATGAATTAAGCATTAAATCTTTTTTTTCTTTTAAACTCTTGAAAGCGGAAACCTTCGGTTTCAATAAAAATTTTGAAACCTGCAACGTGCAATTAACTTGAATACGTTATGACTTTTGACTGTTGACACTGACATTTGCATGCCAAATTATACAGAAAAATCAACAATCACACACAGAGGGAAAACACTTTCATACTATGAAAGTTCCTATTTTACATAATTCTCTGTGTATGAAATTCATAGGTATATAGTAGTGTACAATGAAACTATTAAAAAAAATCCAACAATTGTCAAACAGCAAGTAATAAAAGCTGGAAACAATTATTATGTCAAGGAATATATTTAGCTTTTTTAAATGATGAAAAAATTATTTAAAGATCATTAATCTACTGACAAACTTAATTCATCTAAACTCATGAAATGTATAGCAGCTGAAAGATTATTGCAAGCATTTTGAAGATAATTTAAGTAAATCTGTATAGGCAATTGTTATTTAATCAATTCTTTGACTGTCGATTGTTTAAACTTTAACACAAAAAGTTACAAAAGGTTGAAAAAAATTAAATACTTTTTTAATTTAGTTCTACTTTAAAATTATTGAATTACCAAAGATTAAAATAAAACAAACAATTATATATTAATATCTAAAAATCTTTATTTTGCAAAAATAATAACAATAACGGTATTTATTATCTACTATAACTTGAAAGAATTCAATCAGTATGACAGTTTCATTTCATTTAATACTCATGCACGGGTAAAATTCAATATACAAAAATTCAAACAAAAAAATTTACGGAATCAGAATATTTTAAAATAAACAATCACTTACAGTACTGGAAAGATTTGTCATGAGTCCATGTCATTTGTCCTTAATCGGAGCGACCATTAAATTTCGTTTCTAGTCCAACTTCAGCTTTTAGTCTAGGTGAATTGTAAAAATATCAAATTCATTGGCATTATATTTTCTGAAAGAACATAAAAAGAACAGTTTTTCATCTTAATAGAATAAATACTTTTTATTAGAATTAAATACAGTTCATATAGTGGTTATTGGTATTTAAGTTTTTTACTTTTTAAATAAATCTATCGCTATTGTTATTAATTTTTTTTTAGTTTGGTTAATCAATATTAGTTTGAAGTTTATTTTACAGCTTAAAAAATACAAATTTTTATAAAGTCTCTATACAAAGGATAAAAACTTGTTTTTTTTTTGTTATGTATTAGAAGCAATGTATTTTTGCCAATGGCCAACAGTTAAATATGTGACACAAAATTGGCGGCATTTGTTGCGTTGTCTGTCATTGTCATTTTACCGGAAACTTCGCTTATGACCCCCTTTGGAAGACGCGCTAAGACGCGAGTGCCGGCTTAACAATTTGTTGTAATTTTTAAAATTCTGTGATTATTTGTATAATTTGTCTTCAAAATGGCGCCACGTACAGCTAAGGCTAAGGTAAGCTTTAAATTATTTAACACAATACACGCAAAAGTCAACAGAATAAACTGGTTTGCATTGTTATCGACTCTCTATATTGCACTTCAATATCTATTCGTCATTTTGATAGTTGTTTAATGGCTAATTTTGATTCTATATGTATATTAAAAAGTATAATATTTTTTTATGCGATTTATTAATGTTTTATGGCGCTAATAAATTTTTGATTATTTTAAATTGCGCTAATATTGTTATCACCGCGTGCTTTAAGCGTTGAATGCATATTCTTACAGTCCGTTGAAAATTAAAATTATGCATAGTGTACTCGATTCGAATTAAACATCGATAGTTTCCCCATCACAAGATCTTATTTAATTTACCCCTTAGAATAAAATACATTGACGATAGTTTATAATCTTTTTAACTCTAATGGCGCAATTTTAAAATTTGTAGTTCTGAAATTTTCTAACATTTAAAATTTCGATAATTTCTGCTTATAAGTGTGAAGAACATCTCTTGAAACACTATAAGAACTGACTATTTATGAAATAATTGCGAATTTTTATTTTATTTATTAAATAGTTTATACAGGAATTTAATCCCTTTCCAGAAAAATGCTGATGTTAAAGTTTCTGAGGGTGAAGTTCCAAAAAAAGGTAGAGGGAAAGCTAAAAATGTGACAGAACAAGAACAAGTTGTCCCTGAAGTTGTTATTGATAAAAATCCCTCAGTAGAAAAAAAAACAAAAAGGGGTAAAAATGCAGTTGTTGAAAACAATGATGAGGCACAAATTATAGTCAAAGATGCACCACCAGCTAAAAAGGGAAGGAAGAAGGCTGTTGAGGAACCCATTCCTGAATCAAACTCTCTAAATGGAGATAACTCGGATGAAAACGAGCCAGCAGTTCAATCGGATGATAACGAACAGAATGAAGAACATTCTGAATCAAATGATAATGCTGAAGACACTCAAGCCAGTGCAGGCAAAGGTAGGAAAAAAGTTAACAAGAAAGAACCTATAGAAAAAGAGGTTAAACCTAAAGAAACTGGCAGAGGAAAGAAAAATGTGAAGCAAGAAAATATTACAGCAAAGAAAGATGCAGAAGAAAAACCTAAAGCTAGAGGGAGAGGACGTAAAGTACAGCCCAAGGCAGAAGACGTTCAAGATAATGATGAAGTAGAAGTTAAACCTAAAGGTAGAAAGAAGGCTCAACCAAAAGTAGTTGAAAAAGTACAGAAAGCTGATGATGAAGATGATGAACAAGAAGAAATACCAGATGAAGAAGCTGAAGAAGAGAAGCCAGTTGAAGAAGTAAAGAAGAAAGGTCGGAAGAATGCTGACAAAAAGACAACACCGAAAGAAGACTCCGAACAAAAAGATGATGAAGTTAAAGAACAAATGCCAGTCAGCAAAAGTCGGAAGGGTGCTAAGAAAGATGAAAAAGCAAAAGGTATGCCATTATCTATAAGAAAAATTTAAAAACTAACTTATATTTATCAATTACACAGCAACTTAATATTTTAGGAGACACAAAAGACGATGATAAAGATGATGTAGCAGAATCCAAACCGGTTAAAGGGAAACGTGGTCAAAAGAAAGCTGAAGCCAGCGAGCTACAAGATACGGGGGAACCGATAAACAAACGTCGCCGTAAAGATGACAAGGGTAACTAATAGTTGTTTATTAATATGGGGTTTTCCAATAGGGACGCTTGAACTTTGACAGCTGATTGCGGCCATGTTGTTTGAGTGACAGCTGTCAAATGCAGTGTGTTATATTCATTCCGTCCTCCCAAACCACCATGGCAGGTTACAGTGTCGAGCAGCACGTGCAAATCATAAAATTGTTTTATGAAAATGGGTCTTCAGTTCGAGCAACGTTCCGCGCACTTCGCCCGTTTTACGGTCGCGATAATCGTCCTGCCGAGTCGACTATCCGTCGATTGGTGGACAAATTCGAGTCAACCGGGTCAGTTAACAATCAGCCGGTTCCCGTGCGTCAACGTAACGCGAGATCTGCCGAGAATATCGCCGCTGTGCTCGACAGTGTCCTCGAAAACCCGACGCAGTCAATTCCGCGTCGCGCACAGGAACTCGGCCTTTCGCAGACGACAATTTGGCGAATTTTGCGTTGTGACTTGAGCCTGCACCCCCTATAGTTGTTTATTAATACATTGACATTGTTTGGTATTATTATGATTAGGTGTGTTTCTTTAATATTATGAATAAAAGGTTTACAAAATTATGCCGTTTAGTTATTTATGTTGAAACCTCTTCAATTGGCCATTATATATTTTTAATCTGTCTACTTCATTCAAGCCACTACTTACAGCTAGATCATATTAATGTAGATTATACAGCGATTTACACAATATTACATTTTTTTAATCTGTTTTCATATTAATAAGGTTTCTTATGCTAGATTTTGTTTTCAATGGGACTGTACTAATAAAAATATTTTATTATAATTTTCTCTATATTTATTGGACGTATTCGGTTGTGATATGGTTTTACTGCATGTTATACTTAACATAATTAGTTGTTAATACATTTTGCATTTCCTTAAACCCGTCACTGCATGAGGCTGTATATGATCTCTTGAGAATAATATAATTGAATTGTTCCTACATTATGCATCTATTGTTGAGAAGTCTGCTTTAACTGTGTAAGTAATATTACTGAAGGTTATTTTATTGTTATGGTGGAGTATGTTATAACCAAATCTAACGTTTCAATGTATGTTATGTTTCTATATGTGGATGGTCGTGTAAAGTAAATGTGACGTTGTTTTCAGCCACCGAGGACAATAAAAAGAAAACTAAAGCCGCAACGGACTATGAATCTATTGATTTCTCTAACAAATCACAGACGTCTCAGGGTAAAGAGTGGAATTTTAAAATAGCCAATTGGAACGTGGACGGCATTAGGGCTTGGATGGGAAAAGGCGGATTGGACTACCTTAAATACGAAAAACCGGATATATTGTGTCTACAGGAAACGAAATGCGCTCTAGATAAATTGCCGTACGAAGTGAAAAATATACCCGGATATCACGCGTACTGGCTGTCTAGTGATAAAGATGGCTACGCCGGCGTAGGAATTTACACTACAAAGTTAGCTATGAATGTACAATACGGTTTACAAAACGAGGAATTGGATTCCGAAGGTCGGATAATAACGGCTGAGTACGAACAATTCTACTTAATATGCACGTACGTACCTAACGCGGGACGAAAATTAGTTTCACTACCCAAGAGATTAAAGTGGAACGACGAGTTCAGGGAACACGTTAAGGCGCTGGACGAAAAGAAACCTGTCATTATATGCGGTGACATGAACGTGGCTCACAACGAAATAGGTACGGCTGTTCACGTATTAAGTGACACTGAGAGTATTAATAATACGCCATTTTTGTGTGCAATTAAATATTGTTATCAATAGACAACACGTATTAAGGCGCCTAAGCCTTGACCTTGAATTTTAATTTTTTTTTTGACTATGAATATTTCAACAGATCTAACGAATCCAAAAACGAATAAGAAGAACGCCGGCTTCACGGAGGAGGAACGAGCTGGTATGACGGAGCTGCTCGGGGACGGATTCGTAGACACGTTCAGACATTTTCATCCTGAGAAAGTCGCTTATACGTTCTGGAGTTACATGGCCAATAGTAGAGCTAAGAACGTCGGATGGTAAGCTAACTTCGTATACAATGAAACTAATGGTTAGTAGTAGTAATAGTGACCGGAACACCGCAGTGTGTACAAAAACAGAATAACGCGCAGCACAACGGGAATATTAGTTTTATTTGAATTAATAGTATTCGTATTCTCTGTAAGACTCTTTATAGTCATTGTTTATACTCATTTCGTTCCGTTCCAGGCGTTTGGACTACTTCATCGTGTCAGAGAGACTTTTACCGTCTATATGCGACAGTTCGATCCGCGGCGAGGTGTATGGGAGTGACCACTGTCCTATAGCACTCTACCTACACTTAACGAGCGCCGACAAACCCAAGGAATAGACGGAACCCAACTGGCGTGGATGCATCAAGCGGGACGTCCTTGCAAACTGTAAAATATACGAATCTTGAAATTGTACTAATTTTCATATAAATAATAAATTATATATTTTTTTGTGACGTCTACGATCAACGAAGGACTACATGTGTTTATGTAACAGTTTATGTGTGTGCAGCACGAGGATGTGATCGGATGACTCGTGTCTGATAATTCATATTCCGAAGTATTATTTGATTACTGTGACTCTGAATATTTCGTCACGAGACTATTTTGTAACCATGACCCGGAAATAAAGATATATGTACATTACACACAACTTTATTATGGCCACCCTAACGGTGTTTGTTGGAATTGTAACGAATAATAATATTATGGGTAAACGTGAGTTAATGGTATCAATAAATAAAAGTTTTTATTTTCTCGTCGTAAAATTCAATTACAAATATTTTGATGAATGTTTAAACTATCGACAAATTGGATGATTACTTCTGTGTACCAAAAATATCGAAATAGAGAAAATAATTAACTCAAAACATAATAAACGCTTGATAAGACACCGTTATCATAATAGCTGACATCGTTAGCAACACTAGACAAATATGTTTTTTGTGATAATTTAAAGCTTTGCCTTAAAAGAATTAAAAAATAAACGAAAACAACTTATAATAAACATTTGTCAAAGGATTACGTTACAGTGCTTGAAAAAGGCAACAAAAAGGTTTTACTTCTGAAATAGACAATATAATATATATTAGTTTTAAGAACATCATCATTTTCTGGCACGGGAGACTAGTCTACTGTCCAATTTTATAACTAAAGACCTACATTAAATAGTTCCAATATAAACCCACACTAAAAAAAAGTAGGTATTAGCAACAGGTGCGCACACGTGTTATGGTTTACTTTTTACGTTTAGGCAAAATAGCCAAATATTTTTGTTTTAAAAGGCAATATTTGTGCAAATTTTAACTACAGAGTGGTGGCAGAGCCTAGGAGCTTTCTTTCCTGGATTTGTAAAAATTCGTACTGGACTCGATTCATTAGTCTTGAAAAACGTATAGATTAATTTATATCAGACTAGGAGGCTGTTTTGCTTCCAAAAAAAGCCCACTTAAAACTTGGTCGTCAGAACTCGGAGTAAAAGCTTCTATATCGAGTATCGTTTTTTGACTTATTCAACTATACATAAAAACGTACCTAGGAAAAAGGCCTCAACTATATTGGGACAGAAAAACTTTCACAAATTTTTTTACTCTTTTTCAAATACATATATGGTAGTAATGCTATGAAAAGATTTTTTTTTATCCAGTGACATCTTCATATATATATTTCTACTGTAGGTACGTGTGTATATCACTGAACTTCCTCCAAAAGAGCTGGACTGATTTGAATGAATTTTTCGTAAGCATTTGGGTGGCGCCCCACATGCTTTAGATTTACAAATCAGACTGGCTGTCTGTATCTAGGTTATTGAAAATGAAGAGGCTGCAACGTAACCTACGTATACAATAAGTATTGTTTTATCTCACTATATACATTTCTCATTGGGCACAACTCTGATGTTCACACGGACGGATTCGTGGTCACAAACTATTCCTTTATATATATTCGGCCGTTATAAGGGAAGTTTTTTTAAATTTTATTGCAGTCTCTTATCATAGAAAAGCGACAATCTGTCCTTACTTTTCTTACCGGAGATTAGTATAGACTTCAAATTTAATTGTGATAAAAGTATGAGATTTACGTCATGGAAGATATTTGTTGCCCTTGTTCTGATAGCCTCAGGAAGGGATTTGTTGATTTTGTCAATTGGTTTTGATTTTTTAAAAATCTTAAGCCATTTCGAAGTGTGTTTTGTCATCGACAGAACAGTGAATATTCTAAGAAACAGTTTGGGAATGCATCGATTGTAAAAGAGTATTGATTCTGTCATCACCCTTTTTGTCCTGAGGGAAGGATGTCTTTAATACTAAGACTAACGAGATTTAAAATAATCTACTGCCTGAATCTTAGGTTCACAAACCATCGATATTGGGTAACTTAAAAGACAACTAGGTGCCTATATATGGGTTTTCCAATAGGGACGCTTGAACTTTGACAGCTGATTGCGGCCATGTTGTTTGAGTGACAGCTGTCAAATGCAGTGTGTATTTCATTCCGTCCTCCCAAACCACCATGGCAGGTTACAGTGTCGAGCAGCACGTGCAAATCATAAAATTGTTTTATGAAAATGGGTCTTCAGTTCGAGCAACGTTCCGCGCACTTCGCCCGTTTTACGGTCGCGATGATCGTCCTGCCGAGTCGACTATCCGTCGATTGGTGGACACAATTCGAGTCAACCGGGTCAGTTAACAATCAGCCGGTTCCCGTGCGTCAACGTAACGCGAGATCTGCCGAGAATATCGCCGCTGTGCGCGAACAGTGTCCTCGAAAACCCGCGGCAGTCAATTCCGCGTCGCGCACAGGAACTCGGCCTTTCGCAGACGACAACTTGGCGAATTTTGCGTTGTGATTGAGCCTGCACCCGTACAAGATCCAGCTGACCCAAGAGCTCAAGGTTAATGACCATAAACAGCGCCGGTGTTCGTTGACGCATAGAGCAGTTGGAAGTTGACGCCGATTTTGGCAAAAAAATCATCTCAGCGACGAGCGCATTTTTGGATGAATGGCTATGTCAACAAGCAAAATTGCCGTATTTGGGACGAGACCAATCCACACGAGGTTCACCAAGTGGCAATGCACCGCAGAAAGTGACTGTTTGGTGCGGATTTGGGCCGGAGGCGTGATTGGTCCGTATTTTTTCGAAAACGATAATGGTGTGGCCGTCACCGTCAATGGTGAGCGATACCGGTCGATGATAACCAACTTCTTTTGGCCTGAAATCGAGAATATGGATCTGGACAAATGTGGTTTCAACAGGACGGCGCTACGTGCCACACAGCACACGCTACGATGGAAGTTCTGCACGAGCAATTTCTGGACATGGTCATCTCGCGCGGAGGCGACGTGAACTGGCCACCGAGATCGTGCGATTTGACCCCGCTGGACTTTTTCTTGTGGGGTTTTCTTAAGTCGCAGGTCTATGCCAACAAGCCGCAAACCACCGATGCCCTCAAAGTCAACATACGCCACGCCATCGATCAAATACAGCCCGATTTGTGCGCCAGAGTCATCGAAAATTGGACCTTTCGTATGCGCGCCACCAACCGAAGCCGTGGCGGTCATTTGAATGATGTCATATTCCTACATAATGGGGTCGATAGACCTTCCAAATAAAAAAAAAAATTCGCAAATATCTTTCCTACATGTATTTTTTTTTGCATTTCAAAGATCAAGCGCCCTTAATGGAAAACCTATATCTTGTACCAGCCAGGGCCCGATCTAGCTATTTAGCCCTTCCGGGCAAAGATATTATTTGCTGCCCTAACATTCATCAAAACATACAAGTACCTATACGAAAGTTGATAAGTGTTTTTATGTTAGTACCTAAGTATACTCGCACAACCTATGTATACCTTTTAAAGATTCCTCACAGAAAGTACTGAATGGACTGTACTAAAGTACAGAATGAATAATTTTATTTATATATTTATTTATCTTTCAACTTGATCGTCATCATCAACCTATTGCAGCTCACTTCTGCGTAGAGCTCTTTCCCTCTGTCTCATGGTAATCATGCCTATTTATGATGTCCTCAACATCCTATACCTAACTAAAGGAATTACTATTTGTCATCAAAATCGTTTCAGAAGTTAAGACCAAGCGATTTAATTGTTTATTATGTTCAAGCTGTTTAAATATATTTAAGTTAAGGGTCCGCATAAAAAGACACAACAACATTTATTTACAAATTTTATTCAGATAAAAAAAAATTAAGTGTGTTACTACAGTACTACAGTACTAATCAGTAATTTATTGAAATAAAGAAATTGCGAAAATTTTGTAATTTTGTTCGTTGTTTTTGTTCTGTAAAATCTTGAATAATATTAAATGAATTAATATTGCCCGTAAAACTTATGTTCTTTTGAAATCATGGCTAATCCGCATAATCTTGCTTGTGTCATGGTGGATCGGAGGTAGTTCTTAATTATTTTTAATTTGGAAAAACTTCTTTCACCACTAGCAACTGTTACTGGTAAAGTTAAAAGGATCCTGAGCGCAATACATACTGATATTTGGACTAAATGTTAAACCTGTTGCAAACTTCAAAATCTCTTGAGGATATAAATTATTGTCTTAAAACATACAAAGGACTGATAACTCCTCACAAAGTACTAATGCATTTATATCGCTTGAGTTCTCATGAGTTAAATAGCCTCCAGCTGTTCGTACAATGTTTTAACAATTCATCTTTCTGGCGTTCTCTCAAGGCACAGATGTTATATAAAAAAGCAAAGTGTTTACTGTGCTCAGAAATCTGGGAAATCTTATTTCTAATGAGTTTATTGCTGTATTCATTATATGGAAACAGACTTCATTCTATATTTTTGACGGGACTCAATTATTGGTTCGTCAACACACTCATAAGAAAATTGTTTCTTCTCGGATCGTGCACGAGGTCTAAGATCATTTTTAAAGTCTTACACCTCGCAATCAATTTCAGAAGCTAAGACTTTGGCGTAAAATACTCATCTGAACGTGAGTTTTCAAAGAAATGTTTTGTATTTTTAAGTAATTTAATAACGGAAACTAAATCAAATTCTTTATTTCGCATTAACTTGCTAACAGGATTTATACGATTCAAAGGTTCGTACCGAACTATAATAGGACATAAAAATTTAAACTGTTCAATTTGGTTCAATAAACTCGGAATTTCGTTTCGTGTGGAAGTATCAATATCTATGTTTTGGTAAGCACTAAACAATGCATCGTAAACTTGTCTTATTTGATGTCTTGGTGGCTTTATTCCTTCAATTCGACTTTCCCATCTCTTGTCACTAAATGGTTTAAGTGTTTACATTCTTCAAAAGAATTGATTTCCTTAATGTTGAAGAGGAAAATATATATATATATTGCACAGTATTTAAAAAAATATAGCTTCCACTGAGGACTTTGCCATGTCGTTTACTACTAAGTTTAAAAATGACTACTGCAATGATAGGCTAATAATTCGATCGAAATAAAATTTGAGCAAAAGTAAAAAAGTAAATAAGGATTCTACTGTTATTTTTTTTTACCTGATTGGATTCTACTGTTATTTTTTTTTACCTGATTGATAAAAATAAATCTAAAAAATCACGAGGAACTGGTAACTTACGCCCCAAAAATATGCTGTCTGTATCTGATTTATCTAATGTTGTGACTTAAATTTTGTTAAAACTATCTAGTTCTTATACGAGTACCTCCAAAATATCGAACGCAAGTATCGTAACCAGATATACTTATTGTTAGTATTGGAATGAAAGTATGTATAGATATGAGTACTTTATGCGGATCCCAAATTGAAGTAGGTTGGAAGGTATGATGATGGTACGGAAGGCTAAGGGCAAATTCCCGGCTTCCCCCACCCCTAGATCGGGCCCTGGTACCAGCAAGGATTGCAACGTTTTTTAACTCCCTATACTTTATAGATGCTTTTAAACTTTATTTGTATTTAATACCTTTCCGAATATTTAATGAAATATAAAGTTTATAGGCACGATTGAATACAACAGCCTCAAAGAATCATTGGGCCGGCGCCTGAGGGCTCAGATAGTTCACTTTTAGTTTTTAACTTTTAAGCGTAGGGCAACCAAAGGGCGTAATTTAAATATTAAATTACGTAGTTTCGTTCTCACAAAAAGTCTAATATAGGTTTCTCAATAAAATATAAAAAAGGAACAATTTAAAACAACTCGGTTAAAAAGCGGTATATAATTCTCCTATAATAACCAATAACTAGCGGAACATATGGAGATCAATCAGATACTTTGGCTTCGTGAAAATCTTAATTTGAGCGAGGTTTGTTCATAGATCCTTTATAAATCGTTAAATATTAAAGTCTCGTATACATTATAAGGCGCAAACAAGACCACGGTGTGTGACACTCGAAGAAGTAGGTAGTCAGGTGCACCCAGTTCAAATATAAACGGTAGGGTACCTATTGAAAATATTAAATATTTAGAGTAATGAGGGCTGAGACCAATTGCTTAAATAATATAATTTGGTTAGAAAATACACAACTACTTCCTTACACACTTAACACATTAGTCCATGTAAATTTAAAGTGTGAAGCCTTTTATTATACATCACCATATTAAGTAATTAAACGAAGGAAGTGGAAAGATATAGTAAAGCAATGAAGAAACGACAAAGCGTCGACAACCTTTCAGGGACACGACCTTCGAATTGAAGAAGACGAAAAAAAAGATTACACTTCATTGTTTCCAGAATCAATTCTTTCGAGAATGCTTCTACTTATACTTTACACTTTACAACATTGAAGGGATTATTTTGAGTTCCTTTTTTGAAAGTCAGTCAAATCATTATTGACATTTGAGATATAAGGCTCTAGTGTAAAATAATAAGTCTTTGAAACAGAAAACGGATTGAATTAAAATATTAACTCTTAGATTCCATCATTTTATTTTTATTACTCATTTTGTATATTTTGTTTACTTCTCTGATCTTTGCTTATTTTCTCCTAAAATAAATCATTTTATGTAACCGTGTCGCCGAAAAATTATACCTGAATGTATAATTGCGATACTTCACGATTATTTTCATGAAATTTTATTTAAATTTTTACTAAGAGTATTTCATGTCTAAAAATATTTTGTGCTATATCAAAATTACCCAAAATATCGGGTTTTCATAAAATTAAAATAATACACTGACAGACTGAAGGATTAAAATACCTAACCTTAAAACGTTAATTACTTTGACTTTGAAAGGGATAGGAAATAATATCTAGCGAAGGTTTGAAATATATTTAACACAATATAAAACATTAAACTTATTAATCAACGGCACTTCGCTTTGTAACAATCACAGTCACACACCGGCGGCACATTTTATTTTGATTCACTCAATATTGACATGTCCGGACCTTTACGACGATGTTTCATATGGACCTAAAAATGTATTCAACATTTTTATTACGATAGATTGAAGGTTAAAAGCAATTTAACATTCTTGTTTTGACAAAAAAATTATAAAAATTGGATTGCACTTTTATTTACAACAACAATAGATATGTGAAAAAGATTTGCGGATGAATTAACAATAGTATTCGAAAACTCTTGCTGATACTGATACACGTAAATATATTTTTTTTATATAAAAATTATTTATAATATTTGTGAATTACCTGAACAATTTTGCTAAATTCTTCTCTGTTCAATAGTGTGTATGCCACTTCCAAGTTCCTCAAAGCGCTGTTTTCAAGTTCCTTTATACCGGAACAGAATAACGCGACACCAGCCTCAAGACCGGTACCAAAGTCACATTCATCCATCGCTATACTGGCAAATGTTATCACAGGTTGTAATTCAGAAAGGATTTTATCCTTCTGTTCTTGAGATTTCGCTTCCTTTAAACTCTTGAACATTTTCTTAATATTATCTGGAAGAATCTTTTATTTTAGTTCTAGATATTATCAGCAGAAAATAAATTTCAGACTTATAATAATATTCCTTTGTTTCAATATAAAGAGTGTTGATGGATATAAAGTTATTCTATAATCTAGATAGGTATAGACAATAAGGATAAATTCGTTCTATGCAGTCTTCATAATTTTCCCAGTTATATTTCTTAAATTTTTACAGACATTTTGTCACACTGTATTTATCAAAATGGTTGGAATAATTTTGTTCTTTCTTATGTGTAGATAATATCAAATTTATATATATATATATATATTAAATTGCTACTTACTATCACTTTCAACCAATTTTCTATAACCCAACTGTGTTTTTTTATTATAAGGCACCACTATGCCGGCGTGATGAAATGTTCGGCAGACGGTTTTCTGCATCCTCTTTTTAATATTGTATTCATCCAAAGAGTATTTTTTTTCTTCGGCCCATTTCTTCAGTTTATCAATCAGTTTCTGACAAGCTACAGCAATGAATGGAGATGTTTTCTTTTCATTTTGCAAATACCAGCTACAGAATATTGTTTTCAATCAGAAAAGTTATATAAGCTCTTTGATTTTCATTTATTATATATTTATACATACTATACTGCTCCAAATATATTTTCAGAAATCGGTGTTATTGTGCAGTCTACTGAGCTATCATTCCTTGCTAAGAACACCGGTTTTTCTTTTGGGTCATCTCTGAAATAGCCGATGTGGAATTCACTTTTGCCTTTTTTCTTCAGAACAGCCTAGAGAAATAAAAATTATTTATATAGATATACAAAGAATTATTTCTCATATAAAAAGTCTATGCCAGAAGTCCATTCATTTTGGAACACATAGAATTTCAACAAAACTTTATTGTAGTATACCTACAATTATATAATAAATGATTTTGGGAATATTAAAAATGTAAAAAAAAAATAATACATTAACAGACACATTATATCAGAAGTCCATAAATAAAAACATATATAAGTAATTGAAAAATCACTAACCTGAAATTCGGGGACATCATAAAAAAACCTCCAATGCACCAAGTATAAGTCTTTATCCTCCAATATAGGTAATTTGCCCAAAAACAATTCATACGGACCAATAAGTTGTAGATTAACACCAGACAATAACTTTTCAATAGATTCCATTTCAGAAAGAAATTCATAAAAGGAATAGAAGTCTTCTGGCATATCAACTAAGAAGCAGTTCTTGATGACTGATTTATCCGCATCTTTATCATGATAGGAAATGCTATCTGACTTGATGAGGTATTTATTACTATCATCAGTCTTCTCAGATGCCGATGTAAGTTCCCCCTTACTCTCTTCAAGGCCTCTTTCAATACTTGTTTTGGGTTTCTCCTCTGAATTTATATTATCTTTCAAGTCTAAAGTGTTTTTAGCGATACCTTCTAGTTTTTTAGCTTCACCTAATGTTTCAGTTACTAAATTATCTGAAATAGTACTCTCGTCATCATTTTGTATTGTTGCTTCATGTTTGTTATTTTTCGTTTTACGGTAAGGTTCAAAGCGATTGTTGGTACCTTTTTTGCCAGTTTTAGTCTTTGAGGGAGGTGGATGTTTAAATTGTTTGTGATGCTCAGGGTTCTTCTGATAACAACTGACCCCGTATTTGCATGTTCTTCTTGTATCTTTCAGAGAGTCCTGGTATTCTTCTGACATTTTTTATTATCTTTTATAAAATTATACTTTTCTGAACCATTAACTGTATTTCAAACTTTAAGTTTACCAATTTTATATTTGGAGTTTATTTCCTATTATAACTTTATTGTATAATGATTTTAAAAAATATGAACGGACCAATTATAATAATAACGTCGTGGCCTTCCTTTGCAGATATTATTAAGACTGACAATTATTGACAGACACTAGACAGTTTCACTGATGGATTTACGGATGACTGAACTCAAAATCGCAATAGTGTTGTGCAATACTTTTATAAATAAATAAGTAAAAATGTTTAGCATTGCGTTTTATATAACTTTTAAAATTTGTATTTATTTAATTCTAAATATATATGTCAAAATCAATATAATATGTCAAAGATTTCTTTTTACCTCGTTACTCAGAATAACGATAATGGACATCACTAGGGCACCAAAAATCTGTATCTCTCTGGCACAGATTATATAGAAATATCAAATTAAATTTAATAATTTACATTTTAGTGAAGTAGTGTCATAGTAAGGTGGTGGTTTCAGAAATATGTTTTATAAAGTGGAATTTAAACATTTACTACCATAGTGAACTAAATAGAGTAATCTTTTTAAATTAAAGTGTAAATAAAAAGTCTTGTTTCGTATATGTTGTTATTTTTCTAAGAACATTATTTTATAAGAGACATTTCTAATGAAATTATCGATGAAAATTTGTATGTATATTAAAAAATTCGGCGCGCGTTGATCTGTTGCTTCAGTTATGATCATATGTGTTTATTATTTCAAATGAATAGGTGGTTAAAATATATTTATCTACCAAGGACATGATTATACTAAATTCCAGTCTCGCAAGATATTTGACAATTTCTTCAGGCTTCGGATTATGCTCTTTATGTGGTAAATATTAATTAATATTTAAGTACTTAAATCTTAACTTTAACACAATCCGAAATTTAATGTGACAGAATATTTTTAGTACTCAAGGCAAAAAAAAAATACATGATTTTTATGATGTCCTGGCCAGTAATAAAAGTTCCTTTAAAGTTACTTGCAAAAGAATGTGTAAAGGATATCAAAAGATCTATTCAATGTACTACAAATTCTGTCATTGTATTTTTCAATAATTTGTATTTTTATTCAAAAGATCTCTTTAATTAACAAATATTTTTTGACAGTCAATTATATTTTTATGGTTTAAAAAAATTATTGAATGAATAATTTTATAAGCAAAGAACATATAAAGTTAAGCCTGAGTAGCAAGTTTTAAATTTCGCATTCAACCTTTTCATTGTCTTCTTTTGTAGTATTGCTTTTTGGAACTATAACAATCTTCTATATCCACCAAACTCAAAGACATGACACGAAAATAAATTTCTTTATGCATTAAAAATATAGATTTCTAGAAAAATTCCTTATATCAAGATTATCTTATATAGTATACCATAAGGTATGGTATAATAATTTTCTGTATATATATATGATTCAAATTCTTAGTCAACAATCATACACTGTTGTTTGAAACCAAAATAATGTTATATATCAAATATATATGTATGTATTGTACATAAGTTTGTTATTTCTTGATTAGTTTATTACTCTACCTGTGCTCTATATTTAGTTCCATTGTGTGCACACTGAGCCACAGAACTTCAAACATTATAATAATAACATATAGAGTGCTGTTTTTGTCCATCACTGTCAGGAATTATATATGTAATAATATTATAAAGGTTTTAATACAGATTTCTGCTTTTCATAGAATATAAAAAAATTACTGGCGAAAAACAATTTTAATCTATATTGATGAATTAAAAATAAACATATTTTTCATTTGAAATTTCGTTAATTTAACTGTTACTAATTTAAAAGAATTTCTTGTATTTGGATGTACTTACTAAGCTATTGAAGAGTTCTAGATTGCTATTATATTAGTCAACAATTATGCTATATTTTTTTTAATTCTTATCTCTTCGCCTGCTGTGGACCTTTTATAGTATTTTTTTCTTTTTGTATTATTATCAATTCGATTGGGCTAACATTCTGAGCTTGGATCGTTCATGATGAAAAAAATATTAAACCTTACATACTTTAATTAAAAAACCTTTATAACTCTCTTATTAGATTAATATCTCATTCTAGCTTATAAAATATTGATGATGTTGCCATCGCATATTTTTATTTCGTTATCGTACCACATTTATTACTGAACAAATAAACATAATATAACTGTGTGTTTTAGTTTAATTAAAAATGGTATTTAAATTTCAGGGTTATATTTTTCGTGAAAATTTGGAGGCTATATATATATATAAAGATGGAGGCTACACAGCCTCCAAATTTTCAGATTTATATATGTATATATATATTTTTTTAAAGTATTCATTGATGAAATAAATTACGATTTTTTTGTGTGAATATTTTGCGTCTTTGCCAATCTGTGAAGTGAGAACTCTACCATTTTGATAATTCGTCGTTCGACGCTCTAACAAAACAGTTTAGCTTTTTGGTTTATATCAACATCCATATAAAAGATTCCATTGATTTTTATTGTCTTCTAAACATCTCGATATGTTCCAGATTGGTTACAAAAACGAATATATAATAACTCGTATCTGTATTAGGTATTTAATGACCTGGAATTTACAAATCAATTAATCGATTTTAACGAGTATAAATTCGTTAAACCGTAAAGAAAATCTGTTGAAAAGGCCAACATTTTCAATATTTATTTATATCGTACGTGTTAGCTTAGTACCGAAATTATTTGGGAGAGCAAAAAAACCTTTTTTGTTCCCTGTTGCCTCAACCGAAAGAGAGGCTATTAAGCTATTCATGTAGATAATAGGGTAAACAATAATTTATAGTACCTTTAACGCTTTAAATTATACATTTTATTGCTCTTTTTGTAATTTATTATCTTTTGAGTGTCTATTTTGAAGGGTCAATTAAGTGTTTAAATATAATTTGGATAGCAAAAGCCTAAAAAAAAACCACTTAAGACTCAGTAATCGTCTTTTAATTAGAGTAGTGAAATACGCCATGAGTCCAAATCATTCAGGAGCTTACAAAAAGACGCATAGGTACGATAAAGAATTAGTGAAGATTTTCCAACGAAACTAGATAAATTTTGTAAATACATAAACCTTTTCTTTTATATTATGTAAACAAAAATAACTGATACGTATTTGTCCTTATCACTCATCACGTAATCATGTCGAAATCCTTTGTCTTATGTAGAAGAAATACTCGTTACGTTTAAGGTATATTTACTCCATGGATATAGTACTTGATTACTATGTATTACTATTACTATATTATTAAAAGAATATGTCGGCTTTATCCTTTACATAAATAAATATTACTTACGCAATATTTCATAATTTATATAGTTCTAGATGATTTGGCTAAATAAATATTATCCCTATACATTTAAAGGATAATTATATTCAAGATATTTTTTTCCGTCCATCGTTTTGTTTCGATTATACATCCTTATTAATTTTCTTTTGTCTTATCATTTCCGCCTCGGCATACATTGATCGGATACGAATTTCTAGGGATGGGCATACGAGTACATTTTGTTTTCAAGGAGCGACGTCCAGAAATAGTATAAACGTGCATTAATGTCGATTATAATCTCAATAGTAAAATTGATAATCCTGTACCCCGAGCCAAAATATACAGCGGCGCCATTATATAATGAACTTAATTAAAAATTATATATATATATATATATATATATATATATATATATATGATTTAATTTCACTTTGTACTTGTTCGGTTTCATATATTTTTCTGTATGGATAATACTATGCACGAGCTATTTACAATAGCGTGGTATAAATATACCGCCGGGAAGATTCCGGTTCGCCATCTATTGTTTTGGAATAGGTGTTTGATTACTAGACTGTCTTTGAGGGACTAACTTACTTCCAATGATACATATAGTATAAAAATCTATTCAAGTTATACGTAGATAGTACTTTGAAATTATTTTTATGGAGTAACTACACCTATTTATAGGTGCCTTCCTATATTTAAAATTAATATTAATATTTAGTAAGTCCATTAAGATTTCTACTCGTAATAATTATATAATTAATAAACATTTATCAAAGCGCATGATAATCAACATCCCCGAAGTAAACTGAGATGTAAAATAGTTGCATTTAATATGCAAATTCGAGATGCGAAGTAGTTGTTCTTGTATTTATAGTACTTTTTTTTAATTTGAGAACAGCTTTTTTTCATTCTTTTTAAAATAACCTCCGGTCTTGTATTGTTGAAAATTCATTTTCACCTTGTTGTTAAAGTTTCTTGAATAACACCTATTCAGTGTTGTCTAAAATTTTTTTAAATTTCTATAATGAAAGATATTGAAGTATGATTAAATAACTAAGTTCGTAGTTCCTATATATATATATATAAAAATAGTCGTCAATGAATTATCTCTTAACTAATAGGTATCAAAAAGCATTTTTAACGTGATTTATTAAAATTGGTTGGTATACGAGAGAAGTGAATACGAATAATCTGTTTTTCAATATTTAGTTTTGATATACTTTAAAGGAAGTTTTATTATTTGAGGTTAGAAAATAAGAAATCTTGGATTTGCTCTATATTGAATCTTGAATATTTAAACAGTCTTGAATTGTACACTATACATTGGAAAGGCTTTTTTGAGCATATAAGAGGTGCTTATTAACCAGAGAAAGTGTTCTCTTCGTGAGGGTTGAGAATAGCAAGAGTGAGGGTAGCTTCATAGATACCAACATGCTTCTTTATTTATTATATTTGGTAAAGATATTTCGTATATATTCAGGACACGTTGGAATGTTATATCCGGTGGAGCAAAAATTAAAAAACTGTATGGTATGTCTACAATCATATATTTATTGGTGGATGGTTATCGTCGGCTGTAGTCAAAATAGTTTTGAAAAAATAACAATTACATTCCACCTTAAATGAGTACATTCTGAACATATTTTTTTTACAGTTACTAGGTCATAAAAACATTTAAGACATATAAACTTAGTTCTTTCAGAATGTACAAAAACAACTGATTTTGTAAAGCCAGTCCCATGGACCGATCTGTTGTGTGATATTTAATTTAATTTGTATCAAATATACTTTCGATATGGCGATGACCAAAGGTTTATCATGCCTTGAAACCAGACATCTGTTTGGGAAATTATATCATTCAGTGAAGACGAGCTTGGTTCTCATCACATCCACAAATCACACATCGTCCATTGTTCCTGCGAAATAAAACAAGCGACGTGTTCTTTGAACTTAGCCAAACTGCTATATCTTATTAAAGAATAAAAAAATTTGGAAAAAATTAATTTGAAGATACATTTTGACATATTAAATATATTAATTTTTTCGGTTATAAAATGTGCAAAGATTTTTGTTTAAATAATAAGAGCAACCTCACTTTAATTATAGATATTTATGAATATTAATCGACTTACAACTAACTATATTAATGACATTCCTTTCTATATAATACAATGTATAAAAATATCATAATTATTTCTCACGCTTAGAATGTAATAAATAAAAATGGAGGATCCAGACGAGAACGTTAAACATGAGATATGCAGTGTCCCAGATATGTCGGTCGGGGCTGGGCGGTGAGCGGAAATCGCTAAGCGACAACATTGTTGTTCGGTTTCCCAGTTACAGCCTCGCTACGGCTCACGAGAAAATATACAACAAAAATATCGATATTCAAACAAATTTTTTCTGTATTTCGTAAACACTATACCGACTTATCAGTTTTTGTGTTTATAGGCTACACTTCAGAGCTTATCTCGATAGGTACTACATATATCTAAAAGCTCGTATACGACACCAATAATTTGAGATTTGATAAGATTTCACTGAATTTACTGATCGATTTTCTTTTACAGGCAATGAATACTTGACCACGCCATGGAACATCAAGATGGATGGGCCGGCGAGAAGACCACAGCTGATAATAGCACCGAGCGATCGCAAGCTGAACGCGATCGTGTGCGAGTCGAGTTCTATGCGACATACGACGTCATGACCGGCGTGCGAATAGCCGCTACCCTGGGCGGCTTCTTCGCGCTAATGGTTTTCCTCATCGTTTATAAGAGCCGAAGTAAATCGGTGAAAGCCTTGAACGATCCAAAGTTAGTTGAATTAGCCGAAGCCGTGGTCGCAGAGGAGCAGGCCGTGGAGGAAGAACGACAGTTGACAGCGGCGATAGAGGAGGCGCTTTCGGAGCGCGCTCGTTCACGGCCATCTCTCGGAGGCGAGCCTCAGTGGCCGCGAACAGCGAGATTCGCGTCGTACGGCGGCGGCTATGGTAGTCTGCTAGCGCCCCCGCGGAGACTTTCCACTTTACGCGGCGATTCACTCCCCGGATCAGCGTTGAGGTTTCACGAGAGACGGTCGTCTGGATCTCGTGACAGACGCTTGAGTTCCGCGACTTGTTCTAGTTCCGGGAGTTCTTATTTGGAGAGACGCGGTTCATCGGTGGTGTGCGCTCTGCCGGAGAGACGTCTGTCGCCGTGTCCGAGCGAGCGGTTGGCTCCTCTGGCGTCCGCGGGCAGCGTGGGACCTTCATTTGCGATGGAGTGCGACCTGGTGTCCGTCGGTGCGGATTCGGTGTTCGCGGAGGACGATGACTCCACGAGCGATGAGGTGGAACAGTTCTCTACGGACAGCGGTGGAACCGATCCCGTAGCTTCCGAATGCACGGAACTGGCCAGCAGACCGGCGCTACCTCTGCGCATGGACCGCGCCTCTCACTCTCGTGAAACGTTATTCTAGTCAGTGGCGCTTGTCGCTCTGTTAAGTGTTATAGAAACATTAAAATGTCGACTTTTTTGTTAGACGACATGTCCTGTAGTATACCCGTCATATCAGAACGTCTACGATCGTATAAGTGTTCGTTGCATTTAATCGCGGTACTCTTATTATTATTCATGTTTTACGATGGCTTAATGTCTTGAATCCAGTGGAAATTTTGCATTTTTATTTTTATTATGTTATTGATGGGAAGTCCTGCGTCATGCTGTTACGTTACACAGGAAGGTCGATATTTTAATGTTATTTGTATTGTGTAAATAGTTTGTTTTGTTAATACAGTCATGTAACGCAATGTTGATGTTCTCAAGTCATGAAAACATGTAAAATGTGATCTGGGCTGTTAGTTTATAGCTCGTTGGAAACTGAATGCTTTACAGCTATTGCTTGAGGATGAATTTATAGTTTATGCTGTAAAATTTGTATTCAGTTTCTACAAAGAAACTGTCTCGCTTATCTGTCCCCCTCATCAGGATTATATATATACAAAATGACATACAAATATATATATATATGTATATATATTGTTTTGCGTTGTTTCGCATTTTTTTTTCTCCGGCGATACGAAATTGTCACGTCTTTATCGCTCCAACTATTATTGGTTTATATTACCAATGCATAAATTACACACGCTTCATTCAGGAATCTGTGATTTTTCGATGTATTTACACTGCTCGAGGGACTAACACTTTCTTCATTTTTAGTTCATAATAAAAATGTGCATCTCAAATATAGGAAAGATATTCAAATTTCATTTCGTCATCATCGTTAAGAATGCTGGTTTGTTAGTGCATGATCGAAAAAAAAAAAAACTTAAGAACGACGTCACCGTTTAGTGTTCTTTTTAAAAATTAGGTAATATAAAGAACTGCCGAATTAGTCTTTAAAAGGCGCATTATTTATGTATTTATTAATAAAACAGTAGGACCAGCGCACATTTGTATTTTTCAACCCTGTATAAGTTGCTAGTTAGTTATTGTTTAACGAAAACTCTTTTCCTCCACAGGCTGTACTAAAGATATGCAGGGATTCATTCGAAAGGATTTTCTTATGGAAAATTTAAGCTATTGACGCTAAACTGGATACTTCAAATAGACGGTACAGAATAGGACGTTTCACTTTATATGTCACAGCTGCGATAAAAATGTAAATTAGCAAGTTGTTATACGGCTCCGAATATTTCTAAAGATTTCCGTCGTCGCGTCGTACTCGACGAGCGCTGACAGCAGAATCCGCTAGTCATATTCGTGGGAAGTTGTTTATTTAATGTTAATTACTGATCTGTTTCCAGTAGGGATGTTAAGAGCGTCGAGTGTTGTGTTTAGTGAGGTTTATTGGGCTTACGATTGTTCTCTTACTTCGATATACAATTGTAGCGAAGCTCTTTGAAGTTGTCGAAGATTTTATTTCAAATTCGATCTCGACCAGTCGCGATGTGTGATTTTTTTTTCCCCAATCTAGTCAAATGTGTAACTTTAACATTTTTGTACCTCGAGCTCACGAGAGCCACATTAGTGTTAGGGCTCGTTCCGTTAAGCATAAACTCGTCCTGGGATATTCCTTAACTGTCGACAACCAAAGATTGTTATTGAGCATATTGAAGGATTTAATGTAACTGGTTTTTTGAAGCATGTACGAACTTTTTCATAGTGATCGTATAAAGTAGATAGAACTAACTCGGTAGGGTAGTCGTCGAGTCAATTTTAAAATATGTATTTTTTACTAGTGTCTCAAATAAACCACACAGAAATAGGGCTCATGTCCTTTCAATAACGAAACTTAGAGGCGGCCTAAAATAATATTGCTTATAACTATCGTAACCAATACACGGATATCACTTTAAACAAACTGCCACTCTTATTATTTAATGATAATGATTGTAACGCACACGGGGTTTTATTGATTCAAGTGTGCTGTACCCGTCTACCGCGGGCCCAGTAGATTAACTAACACAGAACGTTTTTATTACGAATTAGATTTACGTGTTAGTTCATGTAACTGTTCGTTGCTCGAATAAAAATGAGCTCCTAGTAGTCTGTAATATGTTGAAATGTATGTAAAAAAAATTGTAAATATAAAACGCAACTCAGATGTCGTTTCATTTCATGATCGCATTTTTGGTTTCCTAAATAAACACTGGCTGATCATAAAACTATAATAAAGTTAAATACGACTCAATAATAGTTACGCCAAACCGCCAAGCGGGCTAGAAGTCACAAGTGACGCTCATGGGAAGTTACATACTTTTACTAGGTATATAGATAATGGTCTCAGCGCTGTGAAGTGCTGTTTTAAAATAGAATAATTATTTTTGGTTAACAGTGACCTTAACGACAAACATTAATCGTTCCAAGTATAAATCATATTCTGAACAGTGTAAAACCAATTTTCATATGAATTAGCAAAAGCTAACAATTATAATTTTTTTAATGAATATATTGTTGGAGTTCATGCTAACAATATTTAAGTATGCATTTAACATCATAGCATAGGTATATTATGACCTAAAATTAGGAGAGCATGTACAAAGATACATGCTGAGGGATGTACTATGTTTTTGTATCGACAACAAATATTAAAAAAAAATTAAAAGTATTTTATCCAAAAAAGGGATATTATATGATAAGTAACAAACACAAACTATCTTAAATGAGTTTCCAGGTAACGAGGATATTAAATATTTACGTTTAAGTTTAGTTAAATATTGTAAGATTTATATGCAAAAATAATGTTAGAATTTAATATAAATATTTTTAGTTAGGTAACACTTTCTTCAAAATGAAATGCCATATGTTCATATAATAAGAGATTAAACAATTTCATAGTCATTATAATGTAAACTGTAATTTGTAATAATTGTTATTTATAAAAAGACAATAAATATTTTAATCAAATAAATTAATATAGTTTAGAACGCATACTAGCCACTTACTATTGTCACTGTCAGTTGTCATAAGACAGCAGTCAGAGAAAGTAAAAAATCCTTTGTACAGTTGCGACTTGGAGCCCATTTTTCAATTATTTATAAATCTGAAAATATATTAGCTGCTAAAGAATTGAAGATCAAAAATGGACGACGATTTACCTACAGACTTCCAAGTCATCGTCGTGGGGACGGGTATGGCATAAGTTTTTTTATATATTACACCGGGCGTGATGGCGATGGATAGCCTACTTTTTTATCGATCTAAGCTTTTTCTCATTCGGCGGTCATGCAATGTTGGATTCGTGACTCTTTTCTTTCTGCAAATGCAACGATTTCAATAAAAAACCTTTAAATAAAACGTAATACTTACTTATTATGTTCCATATGGCCGAAAATCACTGAATATATGTTAATATGTCGTCTCAATTGTTACACTGAGTCATTAATGAAACATTCGTCTAGTCTGCGCTGAATGAGTTTTATCGTGATGATAGTATGAAAATCTATTTTAAATGACAAAAATGCTTTAATTAATTTTCTTACTCTGTAGTTTATAATAAATGGACTTGTTTTATAAAAAGTTTTAATATTCAAGAACAAAAAATTATCAATTTTCATCTCAAAAGTCAAGTTTATCAATAGTATAAAGTGTATGAAATTACATTGATTCAACAATTATCATATTGGTTGAACAGTCCAATAAGATTAGTTAAAGTATGTGATGATTATGTTATAACAATTCAATATATTTGAAGTTTAAGCTTAAACAAACATATATATATATATATATACATATTTATATATATATGTATATATGTATATATATATATATAAATAAATAAATTCTAATTCAATTAAAATTCTTACTTTGTCTGATCTCAATTTTCAAGTATGTAAATATTGCATCTATAAAACAATTCTGCTTGTTAATTTTATATAATAAAATGTGTGAATAGATTTAAAAGGTTATACCTCATGGTCATAGAAATGCTAGGAAGACTAGGCAGTAGTTATGTTCATGACTATAATTCTATAGCATATAAATCTATGGAGATTTATATCTTTTTAAGGATGAATAATGTTTGTAGGCATGGTTGAGTCCATCGTAGCTGCAGCGTGCAGTCGAATAGGCAAAAATGTGCTACATCTAGACTCGAGTGACCACTATGGGGGTCTTTGGGCCTCATATAATTTTGAGGGTCTTCAGAAATTTATTAAGGAAATTAACTCGGACCCAAACAGGCAACTCCAGGTGTACAACTTGATTGAAAAGTGGTATATTGATAAGTAAGTCTGTCGCTATGTGGAATATCTCTTTTAATTTTCTATAATATGTAACAAATGATGTAGCTTTAATAAATTAATATTAGCATTATCTTGCTGATTTTAATTTTCATATAAGAAATATAAAATTACCTTTAATCTGATGAGTAAGTTACCTTATCAGCATTTTTTTTTAAAGTTATCATTTTAATATACATGAAGATCGCAAAGAAAAAGGTTTAATATCCTCAATTGTTATTTTTAAATGGAATTCTATTTTATAAAGAGACTCACCTCAAGAGGAAACGAAACAAGAGACTGAAGATGAAAAGACTGAGCCCCCCAAGAAGATATGGAGCCAAGCCGACTTTGCTTCCGAGTACAGGAAGTTTAATATTGACATGACACCAAAGGTTATAATACATTTTCAATTAGATTTCAATATATGTTTTTTTTTACAAGAACACGGTCATGTTATGTCAATCTGTATAATTCGTATCAATGTAAGATTTTCTATCACATTGTATAATATACGGATTTCTATCTTGGAGCAGTTCCAAGTCGTGCATTCTTTTAACAAATCAAATTTCCTTAGAATTTTTTTTTTTGCATCTGAATATGTAGACAAAAATATGCGAAATTCCTACTAACGCAATCGTTTTGTATAGGCTAAATTAAGATTTCGATGAATCAGTGAAAGATAAATTCTTGGTACAGCTGCTGTTTTCCCGCGGGCCGTTAGTGGAGCTCCTAATATCTTCGAATATTGCTCGTTATGCTGAGTTCCGTTGCGTGACACGTGTTCTCACTTGGCTCAATGACAAGTTGAATCCTGTCCCCTGTTCCCGGGCTGACGTGTTCGCTACGGAGGCTGTCAGCATCGTGGAGAAGAGGATGCTCATGAAAATGCTCACTTCCATCGTAGGGTACAATGAAGAAGAGATGGACAATGAATTTAAGGGTACGTACTATTAGCTCATTGGGTACTGATTCAGAACGGTTTATGAATTAACCAACCGGTTCCGATACTGAATCTTTTCCCAGTTTCTTCCTGGGACATAGTTTATTTTCTACAATTTAAAGTCATCTTAGACCTAAAATGAAATAAGCCGATTTTCTGTGGATCTCGTGAACGACAATTTTGCATTGACGTTTTAATTGCATACGTATTGTCTATCAGATTGGACCGACAAATCCTTCAAGGACTACCTGACTCACAAGGGTCTGACACCGAATCTGATCCACTACGTGTTGTACGCTATCGCCGGCGGTTCTGACGCTATGCCGTGTCTGGAGGGTGTTAGGGAATGCAAGAAGTTCCTGATGAGTCTCGGCCGCTATGGGAACACGCCGTTCCTTTGGCCGATGTACGGCAGCGGGGAACTGCCTCAGGGCTTCTGTCGGTGAGCATTCGATATTGATTATTGGGTGGTTTGTGCCAACTTGAAGATACGCTAAAATTTACCACAATATTATATTAATAATACTAAGATGTTCGTATTTCAACAACACTTAGGGATTGTAGTTTAGGTTTCCATATAAAAACTTTATTTTTTTGGAGAAGAATTTTTTTTTTAGACTAATTCACGGTTAAATTCCTAAAGATATTACATATACCTGGTCTGACACAGCCAATGCGCAGTTAGTTCCAATAATTTTCAAGTGAGTATTTATGTACCGAAAGCAGTTTCTGTTTTACGATCGGTATTTATCGTTTGAAGTGACGGACGATAAAAATTATATCTACTTTTCCACGTCTCGCATGATTGTAATTTTAATGGCGTCATGAGTCACAGCTAGCCACGATACGTGTAAGCTGCTTAGCCTACTGTACCAAAATAATACGAGACGAATAAATTTATATAGACTGTGGTTTGTTTTTGTTTTCTATTGTCGTATTTAAAGGTTACTTCCCGTTGCCCAAGACATTACTATATAATAATAAAAATTAAAATTAAAAACTAATTAGACTGTTTTAAACAAATATACGAAGTTAATAATAAAATGTTTTTACATTTCCACTTTAAAAAAAAAACCGTACAAAGTAACCATGAAAGTGCTGCGGTGATAGTTCATCGACCCAGATGTGCATCGTTTCGCGGATTCTAAAATAAGTTGACTTTCTACAGTTGCGTTTGTGCACTGACATTTTGTTATGCAATTAATTAATTTTATACACTACGTTTTATATTTTATTTGCATGAAACGAAATTCTGTTACTTTGTATGAGATCTAATAAATAGAACAGCAGTAAATGTGTATAACATTGGTATAATTTTCAAGATTATGCGCGGTATTCGGCGGCGTGTATTGCTTGAATCGTCCGATAGATTCGGTCGAGACTAAGACGGGTGACGAAGGGAAAGAGATCGTGGTCATCGGCAGCAAGGCCAAGAACTTGAATTGCGATCATCTAGTCATCGGTATAAACGAGTGTCCCAAGGATCTACTGTCCTCGGAGCCGAGCGAGAGCTCGGATATATCCAAGGCTATATTCATTACCAATGGCACTATAATGCCAAGCGAGAAAGAACCGCTGACCCTACTGAGATTCCCGCCGCTAGATGAAGGTGACAACCCTGTTACTGTTCTTGAAGTCGGACCAGCCACCGGCTCCTGCCCTAAAGGCCTCTGTGAGTACATTTAATTTTGAACTAAAGATTTATATCCACGTGTACTTTTATTGAATGACGCTCTTTGAATTTTTTTCCAAGACTGAGATCCAAGCAATAAGGTCGTATAAAAGAAACCTTTTTTTCTAAGTATATATCAATCTGTATATAAAATAACAAAACAGTTTTTTTTGTCGCTGTTCATACATTTTTTAGTACCGACCGAAAGCCATTTGAGACTTTTTTGACCCGAATTCCTTAAACAGCTCCTGACTTGTGAGTCATTGACTGCTAAATTGATGTAACTTTAAAACGACAGACGTTATGAATGTGACGGCTTATATCACGAAAACAAAGATTCGCGTGTTCGATTCTTGAATTAATATTTAGTTTGTTTACTTATGTAAAAAATTAAGCCCTTTTTATAGCACATCACTGGCAGCATATATTAAACCAACGATGTACGATTAAAAAGTTTGATTCATCGCGTTCGATTTTTAAACAACCCAGAGCAATGACCCCGATATGACTGTGTATTTTACAGTGTATTTTACAGTGTATTGTACTCTATACTTAAATATGTCTGCCATCATAATAAACAATTTTTATTATGATTTTCTTAGGCTTCTAAACTTGTAATTCAATTTTTTTAGTATTATGAACCAAATAGTTCGCAAATATTAGATCGCATAATATTGAATTTTTGTGATTATAGTCCCATTTTGTTGTAAAGTTGATTACTCGAATAAACGTTGTTTCTGTATAAGCAATCTATTTTGGCATTTGTTACCTTGTTACAAATTTGTACTGAAATGATTTTTTTCACTTCAAAACTTTCAATTCTGTTCAAATATAAATTTATAGATAGAGCTATTTAAAAAATACGAAAATTTTATTATTATTTTCCGTTCCCTTAATTTTCAATTTACTGTATAAGAGACGTCCAGCTTGCATATGATGATAATTTCCAATCTAATACATCTTTTTCAGAAATTACATATATCAGTATTAAAATACAATAACATTCACAACAACGGACTATTTACAAAACGAAGACGCTATTTAAAACTAGTTTATAAAAATATATCTATATAAAAATTCCTTACGCTATAAATGTTAACTGCTTAGTTAATTGTTACCAAATGTTCCAGTCGCCGTTTACTTCATAACGAACAAGGTTAAGGATGCCGAGAGTGATCTCATGAAGTACGCGGAGAAGATCTTCGACATGACTGGAGACCAGACCAAGGCTGGAGACAAGCCGACGGTAGGACACACTGATGTTATTCGGCGGAATCTTTGTATGATGCGTGCATGTTTGTTACCAACTAAGGCAAAAATATGGCTCAAACATCAGAGAAGAGTATAAGCTATCATTGCCTTTAAAAATCCATATAAATTAACTTTGAGGGCTCGATATAATTTGTATTTAATATAAAGTCACGTGAGAGATAATAGATGGCGCTGTCGTTTAGAAACTATATATATTTTGTTTCTAGTTAAAATCAACTCGGATCACGCTAAACAAGGGGAATGGAAACTTAGTATGACTGGTAAAATTTTTTAGAGTCGTAACCCTTGCTGAATATTAACAGATTGTCTCGCAAATAGTTTTAAAAATTAAAAAGTCTATTTTATTTGTCACAGTGATCAATAGAGTTTTTTTTTTTAGAAATGTTTATGCCTTAGTGCCTTGTAAGTTAAGCTCAACCTGTTTCACAGATAGTGTCCGTGGCGTGTTACTTGTAAGATATTTAAAAGAAACAATGTGTGTAACTATGTTATACCGACTGTTATCAATTTAATGTTAGTAATATTTTTATTAAGTGTTAAAAGTCTTGACCGTTGAAAACCTATCAGAATAGATTCATAATTTAGTTATTTCACTAAATACTGTCATTACGAAAGATTAAGAGTAAATCTTGGTAACATTTCCTTAAAATACCTTACTTATTTGAACTTTTAATTTAAATATTTTAGTTAATTATATAGTAACATTTATGTACTAATATAATAATAATAAAATCCTGTTTTAAATATTCCAGTGCCTGTGGTCTCTGTTCTACAACGTGAAGGATGTGAGCGCGGGAGTACGTGACGGTGTTGAGACGGTCCACGTGTGTGCCGGACCAGACGCCGGGCTGGACTTCGACCGCGCCGTACTCCAGGTTATAATTGGTCGATATTAATGTGATGCGTGAGACTATCGGTCCGTTTAGCAGTATTTGGTCGACGATTGGCTGATATTGATGCGTACCATCATATGATTGGTCGTTATACGGCACTGCGTTGGGAAACGATTGGTAGACAGTAATGTTTGGCTGCACCTGATTGGTCAGATGGTATTAATTTTCCCATTGCTGATTCTTTTGACGTTGGAGAGATTGAAGATGCGGAAAATAATAGCCATCAAATTATATGAAAGAGATATTAATTATTATTGCAAATTCTAACAAGCTGTATTCGAGGACTATGTTATATGTATCAAAAAGATTTGTTTCTGAGGCTAAGTTGTTAAAGAATGACATTTAATATTGGATTTTCAACTACTGGTGATCGCTTCATGGAAATTCCTAGCCAAATATACAGTTCATTATTGGTCGTAATTCAGTGTTGCATGATATGGTATCAGGTATGTGGGGAGGTAAAATTAAATGGAATTTGGTGCACTTCTTCATCACGAGAGGACGTACCCCAATTTTTTTTGTTGTTGATATAAACAATAATAAGTATCTGATCGGTTTACCGATTCTGTGCTGATAATCCTACTACGGCGGTAACGGTATTGAACTCTGTAATCTGCATTAGCTGAGGAATGTAATATTTTTTTTCAAACTTAGAGAGTAATTTAAATTATTATAATTAATTCATCAAAAATAACATACAAATTTAGGTATTTCAGTCTCGGTTACATTACATTTTAGAAGGCTAAGGTCTGACATGGCTGAGACTTGGATAAATGTATTGAGGTTGGTGGACATGTTTGTTAATGATATAGTCATTGATTTTTGTTAGGTTGGTAGAATTGATTCTTATTACTATGACACAACAGAACTAAAAAATTAATTATCTCTGATTTTCTCTACGGACAACTTATAAATTTTTTGTTATATAAAATCAATATTAACTTATTTGAAGAAGAATAGAAAAATATTTTTTCTGACACCATCTGCCATTGAATCTGTTGCTTCAATGTTTGTAAAAAATCGAGTTTTTCCTGGTAGTAATTTCTATGAGATGTTTGTTGTGAGATTGACTGCTTTCTTCATTCATGCATCTTATTGCTTGCAATGATTTTGTTTGAAATTAATTTTTCATTATTCTAATTGTAAAAATTCTCTACTTCGACATCATTTTTCTTGATATTCTGAACAAGTGTATTTGAATACAACTATTACTATAAACTCCATTGAAAAGGAACTGCTTATATGATTTAGAAATTTTATCATATACTAGATGTTGATGCGGTTTTGTCCACAAACTACCTATGAGATTCGCCTTATCATAATTATAAAATTTAATTCGGTTTGTAGAGATCCTCGGTTAAATCCTAACTTTGTTAAACCATGGAACTACCTTAGAAAAATTACATGACTCAGATTAAACAAATAATTTTTATTTACCTTCAATGGAAGGAGTAATGGTGTAACAAACGGTTATAAGTGAATTGAGAACTTCCTTTTTATAAATCAGTTAAGAAGTAGCATTTGTTACTTCTTAAGGCATCACAGACTTGCAAATGATATTCGGTGATTAGGTATTGTATTTGAGTATACTATTAGTATGTTATATATTCTATTTATAAGTACAGATGACACACACACAGACACATACACACATACATACATACATATATATATATATGTATAAAACAATCTCTAGTTTTCCTTTGTAACAATAATAATTGGTTTTACCACGATTATAGAACATATATTGTCATTTGTATATAATTTTATAAAACTTAAATTTATTAAAATATATTTAAATATTCTCAAAGTGAAGCACTTATTACGTGATAACAAGCAAATCGATATTAAATCGTTTTCATTAAGACAATAATTCAATAGTGATATAATATAAATGTATATTAACTATTGATAACAAAGATCTGATACAGGGAGAATATTGATAGAATTCATCAAAGTCAACATTAACAAATAAATATATCATTGTCAGTACATTTTACTATGATAAAAAAATTTATAAGATTTAAATACATTTTTTCGTAACTATGTTTTTCTTTAAAAAATCATTTTGAATGAATATCACACGTTATATTTAATGAACATGTTTCCTGATTTGTTAGACACGTACACTTGAAGACCAATCTATAGATTAAAGGTTATTCGAAATTGAAGTAATATAAAATCGAAAATAAGCTGTCGCTAGATTTGACGCTAAATTTAGTAGAACAAGTTTGAATCTAAAACTCGTTTTATATATATACATATATATATATATATAATTAACAATTTATACATAGATTAAAAAGTTCTGCCATATTTATTTATTTTTATATTAGTTTTAAATGATTTTATATATGAATTGCATAACATAACACAAATAAGAAAGATCCTAGTAAGTAAGCTAGACCAACACGCGCAAGTGACATGATTATTAAATATTGCGCAACTAAATTGTTGTTATGTTTATTTCGACAATAGGTCGCGACACAAGAATCTAAACAACGACGATCACAATGTTATACGTTGCCATGCTCACATTAAAGATAAAGATTTAAATGACCACATACAGCGAGATTAAATAATCACATTGTTTATTATAGATTTCTATAATTTTGTATCGTAATAAGTAAATTACTTGTTCATGTAAAAACATATGTTTTAACATTTTTTTGTGGAGTCCTCATAGTATGTTAAATTATTATTGTTGTTTAAAATTTGTTATGTCTTCGGTGGAGTTTGTATTAAAATGCATTTTGGGGTTATGTTATATAGGCGGAACAAATCTTCAAGAAGATCTGCCCGGGCGAGGAGTTCTTGCCCCGCGCCCCGGATCCTGAAGACATCGTCTTCGAGGATGACGTCACTCACGGGCCGGAGTTCCGCGGCGACGAAGGAGACAAAGAGTAAAGATCTAGATAATACAGCACGTCTTACAGTTATAGATTTAGCGTTTTAACTATTTCAAGGTCAATTCGATGCCTGCTGAAAATATGTGTTTACAATACTTGTAGCATTTAGATCATTGTACGCAGCTTACATCGATTATAACATATCTGAATAGTGTAGACATTTTAACTGAATATATATTGATCTCCTGTAAACACGTGCTGGTTAGCTGTAAGGTGTAATCCAACTAAGATTTTATAAGCTTTCGCTTCGATTAATGCATTCCGGCTGGTGTGGAAGGTTTGGGATACGGGACGTGCTAATATTTCGCGCGGGTTGCATTTGTTTTTTGTATTCATAGTTTTTGTATGACATTGAAAATTCTCATAACGAATTTTATTTTTATATGATGCTGGGTTATCTTGACGCGTCGCAAGAGAAACTTTAAGCTTGATTGATTGGATATTTTTTTATAAAAATTATTAATAAGTGCAATATTGATGTATCAATTGTTTTATATAATATTTTTAATATAAAAATGATGGCGGTTGGTAGAGGTCGTGCGACGTGATGTTGGCACACCAGTCATAGGCATAAAATGTATCACATACTAATTTTTTTTGTATTATTAAGTTATTTAGCACTCTCAATCGTATTTATTGTCAAATAAACTTTGCATGATGATGCAACTGCATATGATAATTCCATTAAATTGTGATTATTAGAAATTGTTGTATTTTTATTGAATTACTGTTCAGATCCTTTTAGTGCAAAATAACAAATCCATTTAACTAAGTAGTTCATGAAGCCTTGCAATACACGTGGCAATTACTTCGTGTGATACCAACGAGGTCAATGCTATTAGAACAGACTTATTTTATTAATGTCATTATAACCTCAAAACTATAATCGAATTAATATTTAAAAATGGAATGTTTTAGTCTTTTCGTGACTGTCATATATTTTACCTTGGAATTTAAAATTAGAATTTACATAATAAAACTTAAGATGGCTGTCTATGCATAATTTATCTCAGGATAACCAGATTTAAATTGAAACTTCTTGAAGAACAAAATAATAGAATAAATAAGACGTTGGATGAAGAAATATACAAATATTATGATTTTTTTTTTAATTAATACATTTCAGTTTTATTTTGATTAACTGTATTTTTAGGTTTTGAATAAAAGAAAAAGAATTCAGTGTTATTGTTAACTTTATTTAAAAAGACATTTGACTTACATTTACATAGAAACATGTGAAAACAGATAAATTGGAATACTCGGTAAGCAATAATTACATCTTCTGTATATCTTAATATTTAAGTACACAAAATAATTAACATTATATTCCATATATCTTTATATAGGTCTTAAAAATGCTGTATATTATCACATACAAAACAATGTTGTACAAATATATTATGGTGATTTTAGAACAGACGTTTTTCGTATGAGAATAGACCGTGCACATTCCCTTCCAGCTGCGCCGAATATGTTCTCTTCATAAATCTCAGATCTCCTGAGTAGCTCATCTCTCGTAACATAGATACAGAACGAGCACCAATATCTTGGCAGCTGTGTTGCATGCCTGCCTTCAGATATGGCAGGAATCTAAGAACGGAGCCCTTGTCCACTATACTACCACTCACACCTTGTGCTACTCTATGCTTATCAGATTTCTTATGGAAGTAACGGCTCATGGCTGATCCCTTCCCTTCTTTGTTCTCCATGGCTTCTAAACTGCCCATACCTCTGTATTTCTTAAGCCTTACGCCATCAGAGAAGAAGTAGTCCCCTGGGGCCTCTGAAGTGCCAGCAAGCAGGGATCCCATCATAACAGTTGAAGCACCTAAAGCAAGAGATTTAACGATATGGCCAACAGATTGTATACCACCATCTGCAATTACGGGCACATTGAACTGTCTGGCATAAGATGATACTTGGTAAACAGCTGTAGCTTGCGGACAACCACATGCCATAACCTCTTGGGTTATACAGATAGAACCACTTCCCATTCCCACTCTCAGTGCATCAGCACCAGCTTCAATGAGGTTCTTTGCCTGCATCCTTGTAACCACATTACCACCAATTACTTGAATTTCAGGATAACTCTTTTTAATATGCTTGATCATATCTATTTGGAAACTCGAGTTACCTTGTGAGGAATCAAGAACAATGACATCTACTCCATTATTCACAAGCAGATCGAGGCGTTCTTTATCCGACTCCCGTGTACCAATGGCTGCTCCTACTAGCAATTGTTTGTTGGAATCTTTGGAAGCGTTGGGGTAACTCCGTGCCTTTTTAAGATCCGTTCTCGCAATCAACGCCACAAGTTCACCGTGTCCATTTATAATGGGCAGTTTGCCTTTTTTACTTTTCTCAAGTATGTAATTAGCATCTTGCAATGTTACACCAGACTGAGCTGTTATCATTTCGTTAATGGGTGTCATGACTTCTTTAAGACTCAGTTCTGGTGAACCTTCCCTGAAATCAATATCTCTAGAAGTAACTATACCAATGAGAAAACCACCAAGCTTTCCATTTTCTGTTATGGGAAAACCAGTGAAACCATGTTTCTTTTTCGCATCTAACACATCAGCAACTGTATTGTTCGGTCCCATGCACACGGGGTCTCTGATAAAGCCATGTTTGTATTTCTTCACCTTATGCACTTCATTTGCTTGATATTCGGGAGTACAATTATGATGAATAATTCCGATACCACCACAAAGGGCCATTGCTATGGCCATGTCAGATTCAGTCACAGTGTCCATTGGCGTCGAAACCAAGGGAGCCTTGATGTTGATCTTCTTAGTGAGAGGAGAAGTCAAATCTACCTCTTCAGCAGTGAAATCTATATATCCCGGAAGCAACAGGAAATCATTGTAGGTAAGTCCTTCGCTATTCGCGAATATTTCTTTTGCAGACAGACCATCCCTCAAATCACCTTCTATATTTGACATGATTTTAGATGGAATTTATGTGAAGAACAAATTAATTATATAAATTTATTTAATTTACGTATCGCGCACTTTCAAATCACAGGTGGTACATTAAATTACATTAATACACGTGGTGAGACTATAGTTGAAATGTAAGCTATATTTCAATAAAACAATTAACTAAAAGATGGCAAATATGTTGTTTAAGTATTTAAATATATTTTTAAAGAAAGCACGTCCAGACTATAGTTATAGTCTAGCCGGCTTCTTGAAAACGTTGAAGACGAGAGGAGCTAACAACGTGTGTCAATAATTCAAATCACAAATCGTCGACCGTAGTAGTTTTTTTTTTTTACTTTGATTAAACACAGGTGTTGCCAGGTTTGGTGTAAAAAATATCATTATTTGTATATATAAAGATCAGATAAAAAGTGAAAATAATATTGATATACTTTATTTTATAAATATTTAAATATATTTTACAAATTAAGCTTAAATATATTAGAGATATATTAAATGTAGTTCAATGATTTTCCGTAACTTTAGATATAAACAGTTTCAAAATGTTTTAAGTTTATAGATACCGAAAATTTATGCTTTTTTGATATCAGCAATCAGTTGCTACTCGACCATAATGACTCAGATATTTCAAGTTTAATAGTAGAATAGAAATGTCACTATATATACTATATATATTTTATATTAACGTATTTCTAAAACATTTTATATAAAAAAATCTTTGTACACTTCCCCGTATAAATTTTGTGCAAGTTATATGATCACCCGTCCTGCAAATGTCTTAAAAAGTGATAAAAAGTCTTCGCTTCACTTTCATCTTCACTCAATAAATTATATTGTTTTACTTAGAAAAGTAAAATATTAATCAACAAAATCGTAGCTAGATATTCGTTTTTAGTTTAAATATATTTAAAACTATTGAAATTATGCCAAAGTCGAATTGCGATTGCGAACTAAAGTAATTATCAAAACATATAGACTTTTTTGCAGTATATCTATTTGAAAAAAGTACTATGTACTGAAACTAGATATCTGTCGAAAGAAGTCAGCATTCGATTTGTAAAAGCTGTGAAAATAAAAATTCGAGCTGTCATTTTGATCAAACAAAAGTCAAATCATTTATAATTATGATAAACTTTTTGGTTGGTTTGTTACCAAAGTTTTCGAATATTTCTTCGAAAGTGAAAAATTTAATAACTATTAAATTTAAATATTTACAATGCTCGAGCCTGATTTATAATTGACTTATTGTGTCTGTTTTAATTTTTACCTGTTGTGACATTTATTTAGTTACGGGTTTGGTCATAACTTTTAGTGAATATCAATACTTAGGAAAATTAATATTTTCCAAAAATATTTTTAACGTTTTCGTAAATTTATATTATTAGTTTTGGATATATTACCAAAGTTATAAAGGATTTTTAATTTCATGTCTTTCTGACATCTTTCCACTGTTGTTACTCGAAATGTAAATTGAATCTATTACAGTTTTATAATTGGATTTTATTGTTCTACAGTCAAAAATAACTTTTTCCTAAATGTAGCTGAAATATCAATCTCATACCTACGGCTTCTTCAAAATGAAGTGAATTTTTTCAGAAGTGTCTCATAAAAAATGAGAGATTTATTTTTGAGATGTGGATTTTTTAATCAGTGTTATTTAAAGCTATAATTTCTGTTAACTAGCTTTACAAATGCACTTAGTTTCTTGTTATTTTATTTTCGCACTCTAGACTTCAGATAAATGATTTGTTGAATGTTGAATATTTTTCTATTTTATTGGATAAATAAGCGAGTCAGAATAAATTTTGAATAGTTTATAAAAAGTTCTGCTTTTTTTAACAAACCGACAATTCTATTCAACACTAACATATACAATTTGGATGTCTAATTTAAAATCAAATCGTCATACAACACCGGTGTAGGTTAAAAACAACATTTAGTTCTGGAAGCTAACATTATCTGCGTTGTATAATAAACACTAATTACTTTATAAGTTGCAATTTTCCTCAAGTAAAGTTTGAGTACCGGTTCATATTTTTTTTGTGTTGATATTTTTTATGACATATCAAATGACAATTAAATGACAAAGGTTAAATGACAATTTACTTAACGTAAAAATCCCGGATGTAGACCTCAATAATTATATCTTATTATATATTAATTTTACGTTTCTATTTAAAAGCTTAATTGATAATTTTTGCAATAATTATGGCACATTTATATTTACGTATTAACTTATATTCACAACATACAATGATAAGATAAACTTTGACATCGGAGAAACGATATAAGTTATAAATTAGGGTAAAACTGGTTAGACACACATTTGAAAAAAAATTAATGCTTTGATTTCCTGCATCAAATTAAAAACAACATTCGAGTTTACGTTTATTTGACATGTAATATAAACTTATTCGTCTTTTAATCTTATATCTATTTGAAACTCGTCATTATTCTCTGCTGGCTTAGAATCAACTTCTCTTTTTGGGGCTCCCGTGTATATTTTGTCCCCAGTATATATATACCATCAGGGTTTAGTGGTACAAAGAACGGAGAATCATTGTCAGGCTTTTTGGTCGTCTGTTGGTTGGGTCTTTCTGTTGACAGCGACGTTGCTGGAGTGTATTCTGTAGGTCTGGACGTAGGATTACTTGGTGATGAATTGTGATTATTATTAGGATATACATTTTGGTTATTTCCATAGTCAGGTGTCCCTGGGTTGTTGTAATTTTGATCTTTTTGGTTCGGATTATTATTAGGATATACATTTTGGTTATAATTAGGGTTTATATGTGCGTTGTTGTTATTTCCATAGTTAGGTGTCCCTGGGTTGTTGTAATTTTGATCTTTCTGGTTCGGATTATTATATCCGTTGTCGTTACCATTATTATAACCCGGTGAGTTTTGGTTTGGTCCATTATATCCAGGTTGATGGCGGGGGTCGTTATAAGTGTTGCCTCCGTTATTTTGATGGTTTCCATTATTATAGCCGTTATGATAATTATTATTAGGTCGGTTCCCGTTGTATTGAGGTCCTTGTCCATTATTATTATTTGTCGGTCTAAATCCATTATCATGAGACCCCTGATGCGATGGGTTTTCGACTACAACTATGACGGTTTTATCACCAGATTCTGGTGGAGGGTAATTTTGTGGCGGTTTTGGTGTTCTGTGATGCCCGCCGATGTGAAAATCGAAATTGAACCCTCCCAGAATTGACTTAGCCGTATCATGAACACGATCGTGAGCTGTATGTATGATGTCCTTCAATACACTCAAATGTCCGTTACAGTTGACAAAGATCGTCAAAAATAAAAATAATTTCAGTTTCACGTCCATTTTGCACTTTATATTTGTTCTTCACTGACACAATGTATAGCGAGTAGATCGTGCGGTCAACTGATTCGCCTCATCTTTAATTATATACATGTATGTATATAGGAAACCAGTTCTTCATAATAACTATGCATGATGATCTGAAGATAATTATTAATAACAGACCAACCGAACGTCTAACAATGTCATTGAATTTTTAATTTTAAATAATTTAATAGAAATCGTCAACAATGTTAATGTTTTTAGATAAAAAATTTATCAATTGAATATTATTCTCTCATGTTGATAATAATACTACGTGATAATTTTAAATCATTCTTCATATTCTAATTTCAAAAAATCAATATATATATATTACAAGAGCGTTCTTTAAAATTTGTGCTTTAAGTTATACAGTCAAAATAAAATAGAATTTGTATAGTAATTCACTGGGACAGCGTTATACATGATTTATTTATAAGATAAGTATTAATTAACGATGCACATTAATCAAAACCTCCTCTGATATCGATATCTTCACTATTGTTTTCGCTTGTGGGACTTTCCTGGATGTCAACAGGCTTGGCTCCTTCTTCATTTTGGAAAATTTCATTAAGAGAATTTGTGAGGTTCTCTTTATCATAACGGATTGTTTGGTTTACCGGAAATAATTCTTGGGTTTCTGTTGTTGCAATGGATGAATGATTTGGATGCACTTTCAACGGTCTTTGCGTTTCCTCGGTTTTCCCGGTATAATAGGTTTTTTCAAACACTTCTTTGTTTTAGATATATCTGCTTCATTCAAAATTTTATCTCGCATATCTCTTTGTACATGAGACATGTTCGGCCTGTATCTCATGGCTATCAATTTGTTTATCATTTCATTATTTATTTGTTGTATGAGTGCGGAATTGTAGGGGGTTATTCTTTCGTTAAACCGGTTGTATGGGAACTGGTAAGGGAGACTCGATATCAAATTCTTTCTATTTATATCCTGGCTAGGGTTTAATGCTCCTGTGGGATGGTTCATGAACGAGTTTGGACGCAAATAAAAATTGTTATTTACCAACACGGGCGGTCGCATAACTTGCGATTCAGCTGATCGGAACAGAAAAATACAAATGATACTAAATGATTTAACCTTCATTTTTTTTATTAAATTGTTTTACACCGTATATTTGATACGCAAATCACCGTAGAAAATATCACATACGTTGAGATATTAAAATATAAGGCACTTTTCTTGAACGATATGTAATTATGACACAAGCAAAACAGTCGGCGTTTTAAAATCGCTTCCTAAAGTGGGTATTCGTAAAACTTTTTTTTTAAAGTGTACGTATTGGATTTTGAAGTTACTCTAGCAAAGCTTTTATATTTAATTGGTTGCATGTTTTTTCCTTCTTTTTGAATCTCATAAATGAATACGATGAATATTTAAGCGAAAATAAATAAGGATTCTGACGGAATTATAATTGAGAATCTTCGATTCAATTAAATAAAATTGTTATAATTGTAAATGTTTAAACAAACTTATTATCAAGCGTGAGATAGAATTTAATTGTTTTATGAATAAAATTAAAATTAGTTCAGCACGTATTTCTCCGAGTCTCCTTATTGGTATGTTCATGACTAACAACTACGCTCATAGTTCGAGAATGAAGTAGGTAATTATTGATGAGAATAATTAAAATTTCTTAAAGACATATAGTTTAAGTTTGCGCGTTTATACGAAACACCAAGTTGAAAAATCGTTACGCTACTGAAGCACGCGCCTAATGTTACCTACATTGAAACACTTAAAACTTTACTACGTCGTTACCAGGACAATGTTCAACAGTCTGGAACACTAATGATGGATGAAATGATAGAGTATGTGAAGTGTCTAAAACTGTCCCGACATCGCTTTCCGTCCATCGGAAGCTCTGAAATCATCTTTAAGACTCTCCGTTGCTATCGAGGATGGCCAATGGTGGTCATTGGAATAGCCGGGAAAGTCGCTATTCATGGATCAGCCCTTCGTAATACAACAGTTCTGCCCAGCACGTGAATATGAGTTATTTATTTTTCAGTTTACTTTAATGAACCTTACTGATAAAATTCTATGTCTGCAGCTAAAGCTGGAACTTTTGACGAGCGGCATATTTTGAGGGCCACAAGTCTCTACAGTTTCCTAACAAATCCATAGCTGCCCAACACTATCCATACACTACTAGAATGTTTTAGATTTTGCTTATGCAGAGGTTAGATATGGCTTGGATCGCATGATCCAATTTAGGTTTGGCCACCTTACTTATATCTACCATTGTGATTATTTTCATTTATTTATACAGTCTCCCTAGCAAGTAAGAAAAGTATTTGCCAATAATGTTCATTGATGTTTTTTTTATTTAAGATTTTTATTTGTTTATAATTGTTAAAATAGATCTTCTTAATAATAGAATATATTTAACATATATAATATCTTAAAGCCTATTTAATCCGAAACAAAATGATGTAATTATTTCAGCCATAAATGTTTACTTATACAAGTAGGTATTATTTAAAACAGTATGCATTATGTGTGAGATGACTGTATATCGCCTCAATCAATTTTCAACTAACATCGCATGCAAACGAATAAACTAACTTTTAATTTATTAATAAACGTCAAAATATTAGTTCTCTGATTAATTTAAATTCAAAATCAGTGCAATATATTAATTGCATCATAATAATGTTAATACGTGAGGGTAAAAGAAAATATAATAAGGAAACAAACAAAATGTCAAATAATAATGTATTTTTGAAAAGTTTAAATTTAGAATTAATTTAATTTTTTTTTTTTTATTTAACGAACAGTCCAGCAAGCTAGTAACAAAACAGGCAATGAGATAATAATATAATGAGGATAGACTTGCTTCGGAAGTAAAGAAATGAACAAGTACCAATAAATAAAATCAATATCCTTGTAACAGACAAACACAAAGCCGGATAAGAGATTTTTGAAAACATTCGCCGTTTTCTTCTAATCAAGGAAATTTAAAATTATTTTCAAGTAACGGGTACGAAAAATTGGTCACAATTACAACACAAAAATAATTTAAGTAGTATTTACATCGTGATTTTACAGACTATATATATATATATATATGTATATATATATATACATAATAATATAATAATAATAATAAATAAGTATATATGTATATGAAAATAAAATATATAGGTAAATAAAATACCGTTGTATGCAGATAATAGTAATATAACATTTATTTGACACTTAAATTTGCCCTTTAAAAAAATTCTTAAAACCAAATATATTTTCAATCCTTAAATCTGACGTCTAATTCGTAATTTTCATCGCCATCTGAAGGTTTCTGTTCCGTGTCTTTGGTCGGTGCTCCTTCTATGTATATTTTATCTCCAGTATAAATGTACTCATGGTGACCTGGCGCCAGTCCTGACGGTCCATCATCAGGTTTCTTTGTGGTTAATTTCATTACATATTCTGTTGTGGTCACTGGTGCTGTTGTAGCCGGTGTCGGTTCTGTTGTGAACGCTGTAGGCTTGACATTGTTCGTGTTCATGTTTTGATCATGGCTATTATAATTTGTTGAGTTTACATTGTTGTAGTTGTTATATTCATATGGATGAGGTTTTCCTTGGTAGTTGTGAGAGTCATGTCCATTGATTCCATTTGGCGTTTCATCATACTCTGATGAATGATGATGTGGTGGTGGTCCAGGTGGATGATGATGGTGTGGTGGCCCCGGTGGATGATGATGATGTGGAGGTCCTTGTGGATGATGATGAGGAGGTGGCCCTGGTGGATGATGATGAGGAGGTGGCCCTGGTGGATGATGATGAGGAGGTGGCCCTGGTGGATGATGATGAGGAGGTGGCCCTGGTGGATTATGATGTGGTGGCGGCCCTGGTGGACGATGATGTGGTGGTGGCCCTGGTGGATGATGATGTGGTGGTGGCCCTTTTGGATGATGATGTGGTGGTGGTCCGGGTGGACGATGATGTGGTGGTTGCCCTTGGTGATAATGGTGATGATCATGATGATGATGAGGAGGTGGCCCTGGAGGGTGATTTGATTGATCCTGAGGCGCTCCTGGCTGTAGTTGTGGTTGGTTTTGTGATTCACGATTTGCTCCTATATCATTATTGTATTTATAATCATTGGAATTTCCCTTATATCCATTACACTTGATAACTATCATTAATAGCAATAACACATTATATATAGCTTTCATCTTGCCACTTAATAATAAAGTCTGATAACACAACAACACGATACGTCTCGATACTGCAATCAACTGACGAAACAAACAGCATTTATTAATATATATACGTAATAAAAAAAAAACCAGTTTCAATGGGTAAAAACCAAAAACTTCGGATGTCAAGAACCTAATTGAATGTTTTTGTTTTATGTCGTAAGACATGCGGATGGTTATCTACAGTTCACGTATAAACATGGGAGGTTTCTTTGTATTTTTTTTTAAGGAGAACCAATCTAAACTTTTCATAAATTTAAACTTTGTGTTCGACTACAATCTCCAATTGTAAAGAACATTTTTCACGACTATGAACGTAATGCGACTTGGTATTAATTCAAATTACGTGAATGCCAATTTTTTAGCTTTATTTATTATTAAATAAAACGAAATGTATGTTATACATCTTTTTGGTATTCAATATTTATTTCGTGCTCATTAATTCTAACATAGCAAAAGCATCTAAAATTATTTTCATACAGTAGAAACATTGGTGCAAACTAACAAGAAGAAATTAAAGTAACGAAAAAGGTTTAGCCTTTTGTTTATTTAAAATTAGAATAAATTATATCTAGAACAGAAACAAAATTACAGTAGTAGTAGTAGTAAAAAAAAAAATGAAATTAAGAAAACTTGTAATTAGTGTTTAGGGGACGCAATTCAAATTGCCTCGTGCTGTTGTTCATAAAAATAATTTATATACACACACTCACTCATACTCACTCATACTCAGAAATTAATATTTAAGTCAATAAATATGTTAATTTAAGTTTAAAACACCGTTCTCCTAATGTGCTCTTTTCAAAAAGATATAAAAAAATAATTTTAATTGCACCGTCAGTTTATGATAAGATAGTATTCTTTACAAATATTTTTACCACATTTTTATACAATTTTTCTGCAAAATAATCCTGGAGGTCATATAGATTTGTGCTTCCTTCATAATATATAATGAATACTAGATAAAAACGGTTGTGGAAGTAATGTTAGTTTTTAAATACTATGTATATGTAGTATATAGTAAGTACTAATACTCAAGTCAATTCAATGGATCTTTATTAAACCTTACATCTATTTTAAAATCTTCTTCATCGTTATCTGAAGGTTTCTGTTCCGTGTCTTTGGTCGGTGCTCCTCCTATGTATATTTTATCTCCAGTATAAATGTACTCATGGTGACCTGGCGCCAGTCCTGACGGTCCATCGTCAGGTTTCTTTGTGGTTAATTTCATTACATATTCTGTTGTGGTCACTGGTGCTGTTGTAACCGGTGTTGGTTCTGTTGTGAACGCTGTAGGCTTGACATTATTCTTGTTCATGTTTTGATAGTAAATATAATTAACTTCAACATTTTCCTTGTTGTAATCGTTCCAAGAATTCGGTATTTCTTGGCCAATCATTAATGGATTAACTACATATCCGGGGTTATGGTTATAAACTAATGGTATGTTTTGGTTTTGTCCATAATATCCGGGTTTAGTATTCTCTCCGTTATTCTGAATGTAGCCACTGTGGTCGTTATATTTATATTCGTGACTATTTCCGTTGTGTTGGTAATTACCTTGTTCATTGCCATTGTAGAATGGTCTTAGTAAATTGTCATTAGCATTGTTATGCATCGATTCTTCAACTATCACTAAGACAACTTCGTCATTCGACCCTTGCCTTGACGGATAAAGATTTGGTTGAGAATAAAAGTTTTCTGATAGTGATATTGGTAAATAGCTCTCTGGTTTTCCCGATGAATAGTGGTAATCTTGCGATATCGGCTTGTTGTTCGGTACGTTTCCATTAAAATGAACGTCGATACTTCCATAAACCTGTGCATTATTCGAATATGCGCAACAGTTTATAATAAAGTTCAGTAGAAATAATATTTTGAAGTAAGTCTCTATTTTGCACTCCATTATGTTAGATTTGCTTCCTAGTGACACAGCGTTCGCTAGAGGATCTTGCTCTCAAATGAACTACCGTATGGCGACTTTTGCGAATATTCATATGGCTATAAAACAAGTTTCAACAGTCATTCCTATAGTCAATATTTAAACACGTAAAATACTTCAATGAAAATCAAACATGAAGATCAAATATGAAGATCGTAATTTTGTATCAATCCAAATTAAATTGTAGTATATACTTAGGAATTTACTAATGTAATATGATTACTGTAAGCTCGTCTCTTTGATGAGTTCACAGACATTTTTTCGTGTTTATATTAATGATTTGAAACGTATTGATTGTGAAAGTATATTAAAGAATAAGAATATTTTTTTTTGTAATATTCTGACCAGAGTGTAATGTCCTTATTAACAACTGGCCTTGTAAATATTTAAATATTTTTTTGATCTTAAAATAATCAAGTGTTTTTTACAAGAAAAGCGTGTTAAACGAAAATGGGCTAATTTTGGTTAGTCTCTAACATATCTAATGACTGAAGAATTGCTAAGTTCTATTACTTATTGACTTAAGGTAATTTAAATTCTGAAAAGTTAGGAACCTTGTCCTTCCTGTCTCTGTCTATAAGGAATCTGTCTCTACTCTTTCCCTTGCTGTCTATAAAGATAACCGTGTTCTTTTGGTGGCGGTAAAGTAAAGATCAGCTTCGTATTTTTTTTTATCTGACGTGATGTTTTGTTTTCGCAACACAGCTATAAAAATTCATAACAATATTGATTAAAAAACGATGTCGAATATCAACAACCGGGGCATAAAAAAAGTAAAAAAAAAATTGTATTTAATAAAACGATTTTTAACTGTACTTTGTGAATAATTTGTAAGTTTAGGTTCTATTCCTCATTAATATTTTTATACGAGAGGTATTTGACTTGTTAGTGTAATCAGTACTTGAGACTTTTTAACTTCGAAGTTGTTCCGTTATTTTAAGTTTCTCTTGGCCGTTAATACCTTAATAATATTTTCTAACATTTTTTTTCTTCTTCCAAACTTGTAATTCCTTGTGTTGTCCAAGTTATTTACAGTATGAATCGTTACAATAGCACATATTTTATTGAAACAGAGAAACCATGACTTTCAATGTTCATAAAATTCAAAGTAATCAGAAAGTTGTTTGAGTTTCGAGCTGTTTTTCAGTTTAGCTGATACACTATTTCAGCGTTTGTAACAAAAGAATTTCTAAAAACAAAAATTTGTTTTGTAACTTATTTGTTTAATAAATTCAAAGTCAAAAGTATCGATAAATATAAAAAATTCGGCTTTGAGTCCTCACTAAACCCCATATTATTTTTTTAAAAAGTTTTTTTTAAGATTTTCAAAAGTTAATATTCTCTGACCATCTTTTTGGTCAACATTTAAAATGGTGAGTAATGGGTTTATATGTATTAAATAACGTCTCTTTACAATGTCTATTCGCTTGACTATATCTCTATAATAGCTAAAATAATAAATGATTTGCTTTTTACGAACTTTTTAAGTGTCACACACTTTTAAATTTCTCCTAACTTTGACTATAACTCGCTGGTACAGGCGAGTCGAGGATAAATTAATTGGCTGAGAAGATGTCAAATTGCCATAAATTAGAGACCATTGCTGGATTGCATGACGTCAAACGTCTCTAGCCGGAATCTAAATAGAACCTGTATATCAATGAGAGAGTATTTTAATTCTGATATATTATTCGAATTTGTGATGAACAATAAAGACGGAATTTATTAAAAAAATTTAAGCATAAAAATTCATTAATCTGATATATATATCATGGTAATAGTTAAAGGTAGGGGTTCCCAAATTTATTTTGTCTATCGCACACTTTGAGAATAAATTAATTTTTATCGTCCTTCAACTACACAAAGACCCCTATAACTTATGCAAGCTAAATAAGACGCAGACCCACATAATATAACATACCTACATTTTTTCTAGGTCTCTTACAACCCCATAGGCCTGTAGCGAACATAAGGGGGCGTCATCGTCCACCTTATAGACTGGTTTAAGGTGAAGTTAATAATATTGGAATTCATAGAAACATTCAGGAACGAAAAATCTTGCAATGCGATGGTTACTGTTTAGTTAGAGTTAACACGCAATAAAGAATACAAAAAAAAACCCAACACATATATTTTAAAATAATTTTATTTCCAAATCAACTATAAGCAAGTTTGAAACATAATAAAAAGTTCAACTTTAGATGAACGCAATATTTAACTATTTGATTGTTCTGAATGTTCTAGAAAATATAACATTAAATTTTTTCAGGTTAACCTGAAGTCTGAACCTATTTTTAAAAAACTAAATCTGGTATAACGTCGGACGGTAACAAGATTATTTTTATTCATTAACAGATAACATAATATTTTCATGCTGGGTACTTCCAATATGTTCCATATAGTAACGATTGTGTTTAAATTTAAAAAAATTCAATACAATGGTCTAATGTTTTAAGTACAAGCAAATATATAACTTTTTTAAATAAATTTAATTAATTTTATTCTAAATCATATACATTAATTGTTAATATTAAAGAAAAAATAAATAAATTAAAAATTAATATTTTTAATATCTTACATTAATAAGGCACTTTTTAACTTTGGTTACAATATTAGGAGATATTCTGACTAATTTTATTATTAAAACAACATGTACAGCTAAATACAATCTTATTATTAATTAGGTTTCCTCATTGTTTCTTTCTAAATAACATTTCTAATTAGTGTTTTAATTAACATCAGTTTTAATATAATTTTTAATTACAGGAAACACTGAATATACAAATTTCTGTACAAATTGTACGTGGTACAACATACTGCACTTTTTTTTTTACATAAAATGTGCTTGATTTATTGTACTCAGATTCTAATTAGGTACCTATTGATGTGCAATAATGTTGTGTATTTCATATATATATCATGTGTGTATGAATATATATATATAAACAAAGTTCACTATGAGGGTTTTTAAAAAAACGTAAATGTAAGTAAAAGGCTATAATTTCTGAGAGTTGCCAGATACATGAATGAAGTACATAATATGTTAAGTTAATGGCAAATTTCGAATAAGTCTGGGTAAGATTATTTTTTTTTAATTGTTAAAGTAGTTTTTTTATTTAATACAATTGTACGGAATAATTATTTTGATGTATTTTAAAGAAACAGTGAAGTTTTAGGGTAGCAATGTTCTGAAGTACATTTAAAGAAACAAGAAATATGTAAATATGTTAGCGGAGTGCTGTCTTAGTAAAAATTTAGTTAAATCTTTTGCTAGTTGATTAATTTATATTTATATCACGAATATAAACTTATAGAATATCATAACCATTTCACACTTAATACATTAAGTATATATATAAATTCGGCCACGTTTTCTAAGATACGCTACATTCAAACAATTATAAAACTTAATGTATTGTAACATTTTGAACACGAACAATTTATCAGTTAAGAGATTATTATACAGATCTTCAGTCACCCTTTGATAACATGGATACAACTTTGCAGAAAAATTAAAATACACTTCATTTTCATTATGTCAAAAATCAAATATCTGAGAGCTGTATGTATTACCATAGACACAGACTGAACCTTTATATATAAATAAAAAATAATAAATGAGTAATGTTAAGAGAGATAAGAAGGCACAAAAATAAAAGTTGATAGTAAAAAAATAAATTTAATATAAAAGATATAATTTATTTAATACTTTAACAGTAAAAAAAATCTCCTAAACGGTCATCCTGAAATATATATTTTTAAGTTAAGCTTAAGAAAGTAAAATTAATGTTAAAATCGATTGTAACACAAACATAAAAATTTTATATAATTTTCTTGTATAAGTTTAAAATTTATTTACTTTAGTAAAACAAATTGTTACACCAAATCAGCAACAATGTTGAACTCGTTGTTAAAACAAGGTCTTCGAATAAATATAAGTACTAGTTAAAAAGTTGTTACATGCTAATATATAAGGTCCGTAGATTAGTCTATTATTTATGTCTATGGTATACATGGGTCTTAATGTCATTGTCAGTGTCAAATGTGCCGGTGTAGTAGCCGGCACGTAACTTGGCAATTTTTGCGAAGTGGCAAGTTTGCTTATGTACACTTAGTGCAACAAAATGTGATAACTTTTGATGGGTATCAATAACAAAAACATTTTAAGTGCTCGCAAGTGTACTCGGGAGAAACATTCAATCACAAGCACGATCATACTATGACATCTAAAAATCGCTTTCTGTGCATCTATCGTCTTACGCCAAGTTAGGTGACGGCTACTATAACAGATTAAATACTGACATTATCACTGATAGTGGATATGGTTTTCTTTTCCTTTTCGGGGTTAGAATGTAGGGGGCAAGGAGTTCGTACGCTTCTTTTACTCTGTGGTCGTTGGGGTTTGCAGCCTCGTTGCGGGTTCTTGGGTGTGGGACGTTTAGTTGTGTCACCTGCCGGTTTATCGAACACCTTGCTGTTCTTTGAAGCCGCAGGCTGAGGCCGGGGTCAGTCAATCACGTGTTTGATTCTTACGTAAAGAATACACGAGAAGAAGAAGCCGAAGATCGGTATAACTGACATACCGACTCCGACGGCGGCTAATATTATAAGATTGTCGCGTATGTGATTTGTAAAGTGGTCGATGCAACCCTGGAAATATTTTCTTACGTTTTAGAGTTGAATATCATAATAGTTTTGAATTTATAATTTGTAAGCAAAGTTGAACGTTACACTTTTATTAAAGTTATATAACAATAAAAAAACAGTACCAAAAGTGGTAAAAGAACATTCTGAATAGTCTGTCTTTTTGCATCTGTGGTCTATAACTAGTCAATATTATTAATTACTGTATTTTATTTCTTTGCAGCAGTGAACTATATATGTAGGTAATTATAAAACTAACACTTTTCACTCGTGTATCTTAAATGTTTCTATGTATACATACATTATAGTATATATTGGATGGGTGGTCCCTAGCGCCACAGCGGCTGGTTGGTGTCTTGCAGCAGGACTCCGGCACTAAGAGGCGAGGGTCGTGTTCGTGCCACACGCTCTTACGCCAGTCGTCATAACGAAACGCGCCGCAACACTTAAACTATACACACATATCCCTTTTACTTTTTTATAAAATATATGCTTCGAAATCTTGTCGGCATAATTTTAAATATATTTGTTTTATACGAAAAAGAAATTTTACAAGACCATCAGTGTTACCAACTTTAAAATGATTAACAGTAGCAAAATGTTATGCCGGCCACAGACTTTACTCCTGAATTGCACAAGTATACTGTAACGTGTATTGGAAGAAAACAAATTTCCGATATGCACAAGCTCCTGAAAAAGATTCAAATTTCAATTCCCAACTTGTGCAACTTTGCGTTTTCCTAAGTATACATGAACGTGTGGTAGCGGTTTGCATTTCGCGCAAGTTTCGGTCTTGTTTTAGCCACTGACACGTGCACGTCATTTTCGCGCCAAAATGAACGAGACTACCATGAGGCACTAGTCCGCGATATAATAGAGGAATTTATAAATACAGGATTAAGGCATGTCGTTGGCAAATAAAGAGTATAAAATTCCACCACAGAAACAAAAATGTTGCTTACTAGGTTAATTGCTCAATACTAAAAGGTGGAAACGAACGCGAACCGTGAAATAGTTGTTAAAAAAAATAAATGCATTACGTACGGACCATCGTTAAGGAAAGAAATATATTTGAAGATTCAATGCTATCCGGAGCGGGTACCTGCGATGTGTGTACGTCTAATTTATTTCGTTAACAGACTGATGTTCGAATAATGCTCTCTTTTTAATAACTAGTCTTTAGTGTTCGGAAACAGTTTCAGATTTGTTTTTCATTGTTCAGCGTTACAACCAGTAAAATCCTACGAAATGGCGCAAGCCGGTATCTATAGTTTTCGAATAAAAGTCGATACTTAAATGTTGCCATAACAAAATTACAATGGTTCAGTATTATAATTTATTATCATCAGTCGTAAAAATAATTCTAAGGATTATAGTATATTATAATTAGTACGACACGGAGGATGCCACCTGTAACGTCAGTGTACGTAATTCAATGTCTATTCTGAATTTTCAGTTGTTTTGTCGCTAAAATATAGCCAACTACTTGCATTGCGTCATCCATACTATAAGTATGTCGGCGCATGTACGCACGCTTGAACAAGTATCACTGAAATAACATTTGTGCTAGCATACTAGAGCCGTTTGTGGTCACTTCTGAAATACGTGCATTTGTGCAAGTCTGGACTCACTCAAGTATACTGTAACGTGTGTGGCCGGCATTATATTTACTCAATTCACTGTGTGCTATGTATGCAGTGCACGTTAAAATTTTTAACATTAATTAAATTGCATTATTTAATAATATATTTAATGTTTTCTACCTTCACATTTTTTGTGATATTAAAAACTTAGCGTCCGCTCTGTTGTTAAGTACCTAACTTATAAAACTATTTTATTTATTATAAGCAATGTAATTTATAATATGTAATACCTCTGTTTGCATTGTGTCAACGGCGTTAGTGACGTCAGTGTCCAGCGCGTAGTTTGATATGAAAGTGTTATTTAATTGCGACCTGAGCTCATGCTCCACTTCGACCTGATAGTAATACGCGAGTCCTCCTGCACCAGCCTCCAGGATAAACGTTATTAGCAGGAAATATGTATACTGGAATAGTAACATCAATAAACATATTATACATATAGTTATAGTTTATATTAAAAGCAGTTATTTTATTTAAAAAATAAACAGTACTGTAATTATTTGCAAAAATAAATATTATATGAAGATAATTCAAAGAGAATCTGTTTTCTTACATAAATAAAGGAGGTCAATTGTACTTTATTTATGTAGACATATTTGAATTTTTTCATAAATACTGGTTTACTATAAAAAAGAAAACCAATTTCTTAAACTGTTCTTTTTTAATCTTATATTGATTGGATGCGTAACAGCCGTGATAATTATGGAAAATATTTAACATTTTTTTCTCACGCTTGCACATGGTATATATTTTTTTTTCTGACACGGGTCTATAATGTAATTAGTCACCAGTTACGGTTTAAGATAATAAGGTCGGGCTTAGTCATAATGTAATTAACTTACGAGAAGTCGGAAATTACCCAGTATGGATTATATAATAAATGTTATGAAATTTTTCACCACTTATGAAGAGTTCCATTCTTATTTAAACGTTTTGAAATCTTTTCTCAATTAAACTTACACACAGCAAACTGGTTCTATTCTCAGTCTTGAGGCCGCAGCATCCCAGAGCACACAGCGGAAGGCCCAGCGCCCCCGCTATTATTAAAAGATAAGCTATTGCCTGGTATGTGAATGTCGGCAGTAAGGTCACGAACCGATGCCTCGATGTCACCGTCCACGCACCTACCAATAACACACCCGCTCCTGCAAACTGATGTTATGACGTAATAATAACTACCCTTAAAACGATTACTTACACCTCTAAATTATACGAGTGCTATCTTATTAGCAATAGTTTATATTACGTAGTTCCTCAATAAAATATATACCTATATTGTCGTTATATCCCAAAAGCGACGTCGTGAAATATTAAATGTCATTATACGGTCCTGTTTTTTATTTAATATTAAAATGTTTATTACAATATTCACACGACAACAAAACTGTTGACGGGAAATTATCGATCTATATCAAAATCAATTCTCTAAAATATGTTCTTTGAGTGTTAAGGTATTCCTTAAACAAAAATAAAACTCTTTTAAGTCAATCAACAAAATATTGTCGTCCACTTACGTTACAAATTATAGTATGGCGTCTATAACTTCTTTTAAACTGAAATAATTTGCTGAATTTAATTGTACTTATATAAATGTTAATAATTTGCTCGATATTTGTTTATTGCTAAGATCTTTGGGTTATTGTTCTAAGAAAATATGAACAAGATATAACAAACGATGTTATGAAAAATAACAGTCATGAATCATGATGTTTTAATAATTGTGAAGTCAAAGCAGGTCAGTAGTTAAAGGAAAGTCACGTGCACGCTGCCTAAGTACCAATATTGAAATCGCAATCGTTGAGATAATTGCTAAACATTAAACAACAAAATTGAGAAAAGAAACCTCTACTACTAACTTATAGAATAGATATTGTAAGGAACCGATTATCTAAAAAAAATCTTTATACTTGATAGCATCCTAATAGTGAAATTTCTTTATCACCTGGCCATGTCACATAAGATTTTACTTAAAATTAATGACGTTCGAACGCTTTTGACTTACTGAAGTTTTTTTTAACAAAGAGTACAATGAAAATTCTGGAATTAAAGGTACAGGTAGAATAAGATTATAAAGATCAGCGCAGATGCAATTATAAACGTAATTGTCATTTGGTTTTTGAAGTACATTCAGCATGCTCATTCCTAGTTTATTGAATGAGAAACGGCAAACGCTTCGTATGTAGTGCCGATGGAAACATAAAATAAGTAAGTGTACATTAATATTAAAGGCAGCTGTCGTATGCGAGTGTCCCCTTTTTTAAATCACCTTTAATAACCTGTTTTTATTATCAACTAAATTTGCAAATACAATAAATAGTATTAAAATCTGATCTCTCTATATCTTTACCTACTTATAATGTGACATAACCGTCATTTCATTTTCAACATAGCTTCGTTTATAAAAATGTATATATGTACAAGGTTGAATCGATTATTTCTTTATATTAACTTTATTTTATTTTTCCGATTATCAGATATATTCTTCTAAATCTAATAAAGGGGAATTGTGTGTTCAATTATTTTTGATTAAAAGGTTAATTGGATGGCACCAAAAAGGTATCTAGATCTAGGACGAAATACATAATTAAAAATTTTGGCTCTAGATCTAGGACGAAATACATAATTAAAAATGTTGGCTCCAATTTTTTACCAAACAATTATATGTAAGCAATTTTAGCAGATTTCAATAATACGGGTTATGCGACTTATAAAAAAAAACTATTTTTCTTGATAATTACGTATGAATTATTAAGTCAAAGCATTCCTATTCTGAGTCCCAAAAATTACAGCTCTTTTTATGTGAATTGCATAATAAAGGCGGTTATAACAGACGGTAAGAGGCAGCGTCGGTAAAGTCCTTGACCCTAGTATCATAGTTTAGAAGACACGTCATACTCGCTAAGATAATGTTTGTCGTTGACAATTCTAATAGGGTTATCTCATTTGTCTAACCGATTGCGGCGACGCCGAAAACAAGGATTATCTTTTTAATAAAAAGGAATTTCAGTACATTTGTAGTTAGCATTACAACACACTAATCGATATTAATAAATGTTAAATGAGTCCTTTCACATGGTACAATGCAAAGTGTTTTTTCTTTCTTCCAAACCCATGAAGTGCAAAATAAAATGGTTGAAATACAATAAGTTTAATGTCAAAATTATATTATTCAGGTCAAAGTCCTGTCAAATGATAAATCATTGTAAAATATAAAATAGTTTACGAACTTTTTAATTTACAAATTTTTAAGAATTCATTTTATTTTTTTTATTTAGTTTTATTTTAACGGAGAAATTTAAAGATTTTATAAAAAGTTTCACCTGTACACAAAAATATTATATAATAATTATAATATCCTGAAGTTTGATACAAAAAAACTACTTTGTATTGCATAATATTAAATTACTTAACCAACCGGAATCATATTGTTGATAATTATATCCTCAAAAGAATAAATTTACATTTGATGTTGTTTTTAAACTTTATTTTTTTTACTAAAACAGAGCACCATCTCTGCTTCATGAATTCAAAATTTTTAATGTGATGTAAAATGTTTCTTTTACGTCGTTTCAGACGAATATTGAACTAAGCAGCTGTTTATAAGTTGATTGTAAACACCAATAGATAAATAGTAAATAATATTACCGGAAGTAATTATTATAGATCATAGTGCATGATGAATTTATAATTTCCTCTAAGACAAATAAATGTTTGTAAGCAAGTAACACTTTCGTTGTATGAAGCTGCTAACACGTCTAAATGGCTTCATAAATTAAGACGACAGTGTTAAATAATTATAGGAGTTAACAAAAGTACTGAATAGTAAATGTTGATTGCGAGATAATCATAAAACAATTTTTGTGCTGTCAAATTGACAGTGACAATTATTTTTGTGATTTAGATTTTTTTTTAATATTTAAATTTTAAGCGAAAAAATTATTCCCCTTACTATAAAAACATTAAAAATTACCATAAAGTAAACGCATGCTTCAATTATTAAATATATTTTATAAAGAATTCCCCTCTTAAACGGGCTCATAAATACAACAAATCCTCAAATACTTTCAATAAACAAAGCGTTATTCAGCCAGCACGGCGTGATTATATTAGGATAGCTACAATAATTTAAACAACTCACCAAATATATAACATTGAATATATGTAGAACACATTTGAGGAAGTTGACACTACAACAGTCGGCATCCCTGGATTTTCGTGGCTTGACTTTTTTCTTTTTCGCCAGTAGTGCGTTTGCATCGTTTTTTTCTTTTGCCATTATATTCCACTTTCCTATTCTCTTGATACAGCATATGTGATTCAGATTTGATAAGTTTTTTTATCCCCAATCCTGAAATATAACATTAACTTATGATACTCTCTGTATGTTAATAAAATTAAGGGTGTAGCAACTTCTTATTTATATCAATGATTACTCGGAGCCAAGAGTTTGAGCAAAAAAGTAATTAATTAAGTAATATATTTAATGAATGAAAACACAATACCAAAGATTTACATTTTATTAGCAGCCTTAATAAAAAAAAAATGGAATATTACAACACTTAGGCTAAAAAGAAAAAAAATACAGAATGTCTCAAAATATTTGACGAATAATTAGTAAAAATAAAGTTTGTATACAAGTGATATAAAATATTACATCATGGAAATTGTAATAGCAAAGTATATACAGAACATTAGTATATAAAAATTAATCAGCTTTGTGTACTATTAGCATTATTTAAATTCAGTCACATACATCACATAATTCATCAAGTCCTTAAAATCCTTGGGATTATATACAACATTATAAAACAGTATATTTAGTTAATGTTAATGGCAACTATCCATTTTTATTTCTAGTCATACGTATATTTCTCACTATTCTTGGAACTGTTGTAGTGTTGTTTCCAATTTATCAACTATCTTCTTATAAAATGTTATTTGCTGCTTGAGAAATTTCTGCATTGTTGCATTTAAATCGACCGTCCTCTCCGACTTGAAGTGGTTTATTTCGGCAAGAAGGGCATATGATATGACATTATTTCTTCTAAACACTTCATTTAATTGTTCCCTTTCCATTTTATTTTCAGCTCTCAATCTCTCACACTCTTTTTTCTTCTGCACAGCTGCTTTGTGATTTGCTAATACATCAGGAAATGAGCCAACTATACCTTTGTAAAGATGAAATTTATCACCGAGTGGTTCGAAATCATATTTTGGTTGTTCCTCATACATTCTGCCTATTTCAATGTAGGCCCCGCCAGCCATTTTGATAGCTGAAGTTAGTTTTGAAGTAGAAACTATTGTGCCTTCATCTAAACTTAGTGCATTTCCTAAGTTGTAAAAAGCCTCTCCTACTTTTTGACAATCGCTCTTATAAGGCCCTTGGAATCGTTTTGTTTGTGCTATACACATATTTGTCAGAGATTTAACAGAACTATCCATGCTATTCATGAAAATGTGGCATTGTTCCGTGATGTGGTCTACTTGTGATTGAAGTAAAGCTTTTTCAGGTACAACTAATGATATACAGTAGTTAAGTCCTAATAAATTATCTCTCTCCGCTTGTCTTTTACCAGCCTTCCAACGTTTTTCATCTGTGCAAGTTAGGAAATGTTGCCAGACCTCCGATCTGGATAGTACTGGATGTTTACACATCCAATCCACAAACTCCTGTAACTGAACTCTTCTCCTCTCAATCAATTGTTCGTCATATCTTCCAGAGATCTGTTTGTCAGGTAAAGGTGGGATTGGGATGAGTGTAAATTTCTCCTGCAATCTCTCATGAAGCCAGTCAAAATGCTTATATCTTCTGGATACTTGAATATTATTAAAGGAGGGAGTCAATTGATATGCTATGAAGCTCTTAATACCCTTAAATTTGGATTCCTTTTTTGGTGATGCAACAGTTACATTATATGGTTGTGGTATGGGCGACCAAATATATGCATCCCCTTCTTGTTCTATGTATATTTTATCAGCATCTGGTACTTCAACATTTAAAGTACCTAAAAGGTAACTCTCACCGCTGACTTTAGATGATGGTGCAAATTTATTTTTTCTCACTGTGCCAACTGATGAGCCAAAGGTAGATGAGTTGTCGTCCATCTGATGGTTGAGATCACTAATTGGCATTCCCGGTAATGGTGTAAGAGGTTGATTCACTGCCTGCTTTGATTGCTGTGGGCCAGGTCCAATTTCTGAATATGTGTCATCCTCCCAATCATCATCCCAGCCCTCGTCATGTGAAGCCGCCCTTTGATAATTATTGTCGCCAGCACTGTATTGGTGATCTCCCCAATCATCTGCAGCCTGATCGTATCTTGGTGCTGGAGGAGCCATTTTTGTGGGTGCAGACTCATCTGGTGTTACTTTTCTCACATATGCAGCAGGAAATAAACCAGTTTCACCTCTGGAATTTCGCCCCTCCCACCAGCCTTCCCCTATATCTGTATTTATAAGTGTCAGTATTTCTCCAGAGGTGATAGACATCTCGGTTGTGCCTGGTTCACCAGTAAAGTCATACAAAGCCTGTACTTGGGTCGACATTTTGGACCCTTGAACCTAAAACAACATAAAAACATTAGTGATACATGAAGTAATAAAATTGTGGTTTATCTAATCTTATCTATTAAAGGAGCAAGTATTTGCAAAGGTGTGATAAACGTTCTGCTTGCTGGGTGGTTTTTATGTGATGCTTAAAGTATTTTTTATTTGAATTGGTAACGTTCCATGTTCCAAGGAATATTTCATAGAAACAATTTTATTAATACTAATAATATAAGACACCTGAATAAGACGGAATAAGAAGTCGATACTTTGTTTCTAAATTTTCACATTCCAATCAACATAATATCTTACAAATGAACACAATTCCTTGTCTTTTTAATAAAAGAAGTAAGTATTGAATATTACGTATTTGTCAAAGACATTCTTTCAACTGTAATGTTACAATTACTTAAAACTACGCTGGAAACGGTAATTAATAGTTTTCTAAAAATATATTCACGTAAAGCAAAATAGTATCAAGTTTATTGTTTTGTAAGATAATCTAAATTCTTGTTTTGTGATGGATATACATGACGTCAAGGTTTTAGAACAATGTTTTACAGTTTCCGACTAAATCCGTTAAAATATTCACATTATTTAAAAGATGCTACGTAACAAAGGTAATAAAGTCAAAATAATATGTTACTTACGTTTATTAACAAAAACCACTAATTTCAAGGCGGATACTACTTATACAGTCATCTGAATGACAGATTGATTCGCAAGAATTTGTTTTCATTGATACCACTGTTTTCCTTTACGTGGCAAACGACAACTACAATGACCCATTCTCATTGGCCAGAATGTAGAAATTTTTTTCTCCGCCAATGACAAGCCGTGTATTTTAAATCAATGCGAACGTTGCGCTACAAACCATAAACTCATGAAAATAACGCCTACTTTGCTAGCGTTGTACATAGTTATAGAAATTTGAGCGAGATGGCGTTAATAAGAAAGTGAATATAAAATAATCATTACTAACATTTACAATTCGAATGTTAGTCGTGAAGTCGTTTTTGTTAATTATTATTTATTAGTATTCAAGGAGTTTCTATTAAATCTGTCTAGATTACACTTCTCTCTGATTCTAATATAATAGAATAAATAATCATCGCGATTTCTGCTCCTAAATTCCGTTGAAAATGTGCCGAAATGTATCCACTTAATAATTTTAAATTTATCGGATGTTACTAGAATTTACAGTCGGATGTGGAACTGTTTTCTTACCTCCAATTATTTTGCTGAGATTTCGATGACCATGTGTGCACGCTGCACTGTGATAACCACTTTACAAACGATTTTGGTGTCTTAATTTTTATTTTTGAAGTAATCTTAAAAAAATTGTATTTTTTATAAGAGTATGATTCTTTAGTGAATCTATATAGTCACCTTATTTTTAAATTATAATTAATGGTATCATATAGTGACAGCTGTCCAGTTATTTTGAATATAGTGTCACAGACGAATTAACATATACATTTGCATATGATTACCATTAGGTTAATATTTTTAGTTAAATAACGTATTAAAACAAATATGGGTGTTCAAATAAACAAATATTTTAAATCTTTGAGACTTCTATATATTTTTATATTTCTTTTTCTTATATGTTTCATGAAAAATAAATATTAATTTGTCATTTTATTCAATAATAATTTTTTTAAATTTATTTTATATATTTTCTTAATTAATTTTTGAGATAATGTGTAGGAAATTGATGAATTAAAAATATGTTATTACACTACATACCATTTCGTACATAGTGCCAAATTTCTCTATATTCACTATCTTATGTAATCTTAGTGTCATAAAATAAACTTACTACAACACTTACAAACAACAATACAAACATTATACATTAATGCCGATTAAGTTGTGGGATAATAAATATCGGTACCAGAATAAGTGATCATCAATGAACAAAGAGCCTCATCAAGGCCTGCAAATAATTGGTCCAGTATCCGAAAATCTGAAACAACATGAATATTTTTTCAAGGATGTATGCGTGTATCATGTATGTATATGACTTATGTGTGTGTAATCTCACGGTCACACATAATATAATCCATTATTGAGATTCGAGAAACATTTTGGTTTGCTAATAGCCTATCACTAATACAGTTTATCAAGCAGATAGCACAATGTCTATCGCTCTGAAATGGAATTGAAGGCAAGTTTTTATAAAGGTTGTATTTTTTTAGGGTTCCGTAGTCAAATAACAAAAAACGGAACCTTTATAGATTCGTCATGTCTGTCTGTCCGTCCGTATGTCACAGCCATTTACTTCCGAAACTGTTAGGACTACATAGTTGAAACTTTGTAGGTTGATGTATTCTGATAACCGTTATTCGAATTTTGAATAAAAATTATTAAATTTAAAAATTAAAGGGATATACATGGAACTGATTCAAAAATTTTTTTTTTCGTCTAACCTATACGTGATGGGTGTCTATGGATAGGGCAATAAAAAAACATTAAGGTTCCGAAAACTATTTTTCGTCAAAATAATTGTTTGAAAGACAGACGCTTCCAAAGTGGAAAAATAAGTGTTCCCCCCTCTAACTTTTAAAATAAAAAAGTGAGAACCTAAAAAAAAAATATATGCTGTAGATACTAGATTTCAATGGAAATTGTCAACAAAAATTAGTTTGAACAAGATATCATTATTAGATTTTAAGAAACAATACATTTTCAAAAAACGCATATACAACTTTGTCGTTCATACAAACACTATGTAACACCAAGGTTTTTTTTATAGAACATCAATCAAACGCACTACAATAACTTTAATATTATGTCATCTACTTGCTGCTACAGAACCCTTCATGGGCGAGTCCGACTCGCACTTGTTTAATTTTTTTTAAAGCATGGACCTGTTTTTTAAAAAAATATCGAAGAGAAAACCTAAAAAATATTCTAAAACAAGCGTATTTTCTAAAAGTATCCGCTAGTCAGATGTCGTCGCCAGATGTACATTGAGACGCTCCAAATCTTTTAGTTGGATGTTTGCCAAATTTTAAAAATCCGTACAAAACATTCTCGATTCATTCCCCGATACGTAATGTAAATACATGTGCTGTTGGTAGCTCTTATTGCTTATTTTTTAGGCAATATTACTATGATATTTAAAGTATTTGTAAAAACACAATAATGTAATGTTGCCATTTTAAAAATAAATTCGGTTGATGTTTATGACATACTTTCGATGATCAATGGGTTTAATTAAATCGTACTTAAAAAAAAACTGAAATCCTCTTAGTTAAGTAAAATTTGTATAGGTTAACAAAAACTATAATTGTTTTGGTTTTACTTCGTCAATTGGTAATTTGTTTCAAAGATTAAAAAATATTCATAAAATAAAAACGAAATTAAGCAAGTCGTGATATATTTACTGGACTATAGTGTTGCACTAAGGAATAATAATTGTAGGGAATCCTTATTAAATTATATTGAAAATTTAAAATTGTGAAATTTTAGCTCAATTTTGTCGGTTGCACCTGTATCTTATCGTTATCTGAAGGCCAAAGAGGTGTGATTTTAAATATGTTTACATAATTTTTACATTTTCATATCCGATTGAATATGAAAGCAGAAGTCTAAGCTTTTTGATGGTAAAGAAAAGTTCGTTGTAGGAGGAATAAAGAAACGCCACATGAATGGAAAATGCATGTATATGTAAATTGTTTGGAAATGAATAGCTCGATTTGCCATTCTAAGGGACCATGTACTTATATAATATTAACTTCAGCAGGATTCTTTCAAACCTCTTACGGCTTTTAATACCTACACATCACTTGAAAAACATACCGTAGAGAGGAATTATTTTAACTTTTAATGGGATATCAACAACGTTAGTGTAATTTGTGTAAAAAATACAGTTGATTCGAATTTGACCTGATTAATTACGGGCTTGAAACTTTTTTAACTTAAAAACAAAAGAGAAAATGTATAAAACTAGCTTTAAAAGTTTCTGGTATACATCTTTATTCTGTTGGGAGATTTAAAGAGAGCTTGGGAAATAGTATAACAAAACAGCTAATACAGTTAGATCTTTTCAGGTCGAAGAAGTAAAATAAATTCACATAGGACAGAACTTAAATAAATTCTACTTTATAGTCAATGCAGATTGACAATTGAAATAAGTTAAGAAAGAAATTGAATTCTTCAATAGTATGAAAATAAGTAACTTAACAACTTTTAGTAAAATCAATGTCATTTGGACGTTAAAAAATTTTTTTTTTTTTTTTATAATTCATGTGTGTTTTATAAAATACAATATATTAAATCGAATGTGACATAATTGTATTCAGTTGTAGTATTAATTAAATCTTTGTTTCACTTAACGTCAATATTACTTTAATGAATTTATTTTGACAATTACTATGATTTATCAATAAAAAATGTCACAGGTTTGATTTCCGTAATTTTCGATTGTCACGTATAATTGTTTGTAACTATATCAGGACAATTGAAAATTAATTTTTCAATAGCAGAAGCTGGTTCATTTGTTTGTTAAAGTAAATGTCAAGTAGTTACTCAAAACTATATGAAAGCAGTTCGCTTGAAATGAAGTTTATTTTTCTGTCTTTTTTGTTAAGACTTGCGGTTTTTGTCAAAATACTTTTTCGTTTACGGGATTTTATTTCGAAGAGTGAACTAATTGTGTGGGCATTGAACTGGTGATTGAAAGGTATTGAGGAAACCTAGTTTAAAATGTATTTTCTCGTAATACAAACTCATTCTAATGAGATTTAAACCTTTCGCGAGTATTTATTTAAATATAACTAATATTTTTCGGATTGTACTACGAGACGGGATGTCGTCTGCCGGTGATCACGGTTGCTGCAATGTAACCGAAAAATCGGGAGTATGTAGTTTTTTAAAATAATAAAATACGCCTATAACCCGAAAAACATTAGTATTATTCAAACTCATTTTTTTAAGCAAATTTTTCGATTTTATTTAATGAAAAAATTTTTTTTGCTAAATAAATGTGAGTGTTATAATCATCATGATATCGTTTTACTTGTTCGGTGAGATCAGCGACAAATGATTTGAAGGAACAACGTGGCAAGAAGCTAACTCCAGTATATGGAGTTGGCGTGATCTGTTTGCTTATACTAAGTTCGCATAATCACCCTACATACGAAGAGTTCGCCGTCTCACGTTAAGCGTTACGTTATTATGTCGTGTAACAATGAAAACTTTGAATAACCATACTTTTTCGAATTTTATATTTTGTATACATGTTGTCACAGTATAAATGGAATAGTTTATAATTCCTTATTTTTAAAATCATACAAAATATTAAGTTCTACGTCTTATACAAAGTAATTAAAATCAACAATGATAAATATTGAAACTGACTAGGAAGATTGAAGTTAAGAGATCAATTAGTTTACGAGTTTGAGTTACGGTTGGTTCGGTTTTAATTATGCATTGCTCAGTAGCATTGTTAACTATTGATCGAACGCAAAGTATAAATGTTTAGTGCGCGTTTTAAATAGTGCGTGACAAGTTGATTATTTTATCTGTTATCACGATATAACTCTTTGTGATCCCTATATAGTAACGCATCCTTTTGTGGACGATCTATAGAACCTCCTTCGTGGCCTCTTTTGTTTTTCAATTAAAATAATAATTTGTCATAATTAGTAATATTACTTGAATGTTGTTAGTATTGTATTGTGTATCTAAGTGTATTCTATTTCGTATATATACATTTATTTAAAACGAAAAAGATTTATACCACCACCTTCCAGGTCTTGTAAAACCGACGTTGATCTGTCAAGAAAGTGCTAGGTACTCTTTCGGAGTGCATTTCTGTCTGCTTCCTTTCCTTTTCGTTCTAATATATAGAAACATGTACAGGGAGATTTAGTTGTAGGACCGTGCGTGTATAGCAGTAGTTGTTTACACGCATCATGCGTGATAATGAACGATTTCCTGCTCAAGGTTTAACCTGAGAGCTGTGACATGGGGTCTATAAGGGTCAGGTTCACAGACCAAGATCACCTCCTTCATGAACAAGGTCGGAGAGAACCTCGACAGAATAATGTAAACTCCTTTTAGACATAAGAATAAATTCTATATAATAAAGCCAATTGACACAACAATGTATGATGTATTCGTCTCGATGAGATTAAAAAAAAAAGCATCGATCTTATATGAAATTAAAACTTAGTAAAGTTATATTTTTATTTTCGAAAAAAAAAAAACCGAAACCGTATTTTTGTTTCCCTCATATAATATAAAAGTATAGTATTTATTGTTATTATTCGTATTGGCCTTAAATAGTGAATCCTTGTTTTATACTCGCTTATAGTTAGTGTTACATCAACTGTGTGACTTCATACAAGGTTGACTGTTACAAACTGAATACTAACAAACCATTTAATGGAAATGCAATATATGTTTTATGCCAAACGTATTATGGTTTGTTTTAGAACAACCGTTTATTTATTATCTGCTAGCGAATTGAGTAATGCAAATAATATTTTTTTACGTTAACAATAAGGTCATTAAAATAATAAGATCAATGCAAGATTTTTTTTCCGTTTTAAGGTACATTTCTCTATTATAATTCTTTTTTATCGATTACTTTTTAAAAATTATTGTTTTTTTTTAGATTTAAGTATTAAACATACCTACTGTATAGTTGTATGTTGAAATTATAGACGAAAAATAATACGTAAGTAATTGTATTTTTTTTTAATTCAAATAAATTTTATTTGTATTGTATAAATATTTTTCGCGTCGAACCTGTTGATAATTTTAATAATATATGTCGCATATTGTGCATTGTTAATTATGGAGCAAATATAGATATATATATTACCTAATTAAGTCTATAAACCATCATTAACTTACTTATATATACAACATCACATGACAGTTAACTAGAAGACACAGAACACAAACAAAATCACAGATTATTAGGAAATGTTTTCGATATAACTTATTAATAGACGCGACAGAGAATTTCGCGCCAAATATACGTAGTACCAGTACAAAGGTGACATTGAAACTGATCGTTTGATAAACTCAATACTATACAGCTCGTATAATGCGTCTTTGTGACTTTAATGTTTTCCTTATAGTTACATTACTGTTCGATTTGAGTTCCCATTACATTAGCTTTACCTACTGCGTATACAGATTCGTCTGTGATTCTTTCTCAATAAACAAATAGGCAAACAAATCTACATGACGTCATATTATTTTTGTCAACATGTTTAAGTAAGTTTCAAACACACCTTACCAAGGTAATGAGTTTATGACTCACTTTCATTCGCACGTTATATGAAGAATGAATATTTTTTTTTATATGCTTGTTTCCTATTTACATCGTGATAACCTAGTAACCCTCTTAGTAATCACTATACGTTTTGAATAATTAATTTTACATTTAAATAACAATAATAGCGAGCGGAAATTATTTCGTGGTTAAAAAACAACAAATTATCGTCAAGACTGGCTGATAACCGCGACATGGTTAGATTTTTATAACGATATTAAAATCCTTCATGCAAGAAAATTCACAATAATGAAGTGAGAATAAAAGTACTAATATTTTTTTTTTTATATTTAATAGCATTTTATATTAACTGGATATACTGCAATAATTACATATTTTTTTTAAATAAAAGTATAAAACTAAATTTGAATTAATATAAGAATATATTGTATAATGTAATTTAGAAGTAGTTCAGATGTATAATATATAATTAATTGATATAGATTTTCACTGATAGTATTCCAACTAATTATATTTTTAAATTTAATTCGGTTACAGATAGACAATGTTGATAAATTAATTTTCAGTTACATGTAATATTTGAATCTTTAGTAACGCTGTTGGCAAGGAATCTTCTCATATTTTGCCAGCATTGTTAAAAGCATCGAAACTTTTGATAGTTTAGCGACAATTTGGTATAGGTAAAGAGATACCTCGACAAGGGGCAGTGGTCACAGTACGAGGGGCACAGCTCCAGGTATTATTCTATATGTTTAGGATAAGGAAGTAGATGTAAACAAAATATTAAGTGAAAAACCGTATTCGTTATATTAATATACTTCGGATATACTACGCGGATTTTAGCCGAAATATATTAGTTTCATTTAAATGAATTAAACTCGCGAAAGTCTTAGATCTCAGTATTCGTTATAATTTGTACATCATAACAATAAAACTAATACATTTTCGGATATACTACGCGGATTTTATTATTTTAAAACTACATAATCCCGACGTTTCGGTTACTTTTCAGCAACCGTGATCACGGGCAATAATAAAATCCGCGTAGTATATCCTAAAATATATTAGTTTCATTTAAATGAATAATACTCGCGAAAGTCTTAGATCTCATTATCATAACAATATTTTCTTTTGATTTGGATTTGTACAAGCGATCCATGACCGAAGGGAAGTGGAAGAGATTTGGATTAATTCAACAACACAAGAAAACTAGCCAATTGTTAAGATCAAATAAGCGTAGAATTTCTCCGTGTCAGGCGGGTGTGGAAGCTTGAGTGACAGCAGCTTGTACAATCACAGATAACCGCCTCAAAGACACGGAACACGTGTAATATATTTAAAATAAAACTTATCACTGTATCCTTACTTTAAGTTTTTAATCGTCACACTACATTTTATATTAAAATTATCTTATGAACGACAAACGTGAAACGCCCTGTGTGTAGTGTTAGGACTTATATGCAAATTTGTGGTTGGTTTGTATTGGTTTGTAGAGTGCATTAATTATTGTTTAAACACAATGAGTACCTTAATAATAAAATAGTTGTTAACTTTGTGATATACATTTTTTTAAATAGAAACACCATCGCAGTTCGCTTTAATTCATTGTTACTCAGATCGACTGATGTTACTGTATCTACACAATACAAATATCAATGTACAATTACTGAGGTAATTATTCATTGATTGTCTTCACATGACACACGCGGAAAGAATGGTAACTATATACATATATGTACATAGACAGTTATATATATATATATATATATATATATATATATATATGTCTAGGATATATTTGATCCTTATTTTACGAATATTAAAAACTATAAATTTACTTATTTTTTACCCGTACACTACATTTACTTGCAGGGATTTTTTTGTATGCATTCCATTGATTCCAAAAATAATATTAAGAATTATCCGACGAGTGTTCCTCGAGTGTATCCAGATAGAGTTAAACAAGTGCCAGAAGTATTTTAAGTATTTGTTTATTTTAAGATTTCATTTACATTTCTGTTACACTATGAGTACTGTTACACTATAAGTATGTTTGTACGTTGGCACTTGTATGTGTACATCAGCTCAAGTTATTTAAGATCGTTATAATAGCTTGAATATTTTTTTTTATAGAAAATGTACAATTAAAGTATTGGTCACATTATAAAGAACGTGTAATCTTCGGAGTATTACATTCCAGTTCTACATAACTATATTTAATAGAATATTTATAGTAACACGACAATATAATTACTTGTTTAGTAAAAAACCTTTACTCTAAACATAAAGTTATCCAATGGCAGAATCGAGTTAGTCTTTCAATAAAACCTTACCTTTAGTGGAATAGTGGAATATTCTTTATTTATCTATGATATATTTAGATAAATTACTCGAATAAAATGTCTTTCTTGTCAGTCATAGTCATACTTCCAAATATCCGGTTTTATTTTTCATTTGCCTTAATTGAGATCGGATTAGTGATTGGGGAGCTTTAGTATCGATTGCTGCGTTAACTTCAATAGGATTCAAAGAAATTTATATTTTCAAATCATTCGGTACATTCGTTAGATATAAAAGTCGTACATCCAATCAAAGAACAAAATGACTGTTTAATTTATTATCTGGGTTTCACTAAAAATTAGGATGACGTATATTTTATATGATAACCATAAATTGTTTGAGAAAAACCTAGTGAAAGAAAAAAAATAAGTATGATCCTTGCTTTATTATTTTTCTCCCACAGACTAAATATGTGTTGTTTCGAATAAAACTCAAATTCATACGTCAGGAACAATCTTTTTGTATGGATGAATTAAGCTTTATGTTTTTTAATTTATTTGACGATGCCGGGGGATTTCGTGGATAAGCTCTGAATGAGGGGGAGTAACAACAGACGAAGTCGTATTAATGTTAAACGTAAAATTTTGCCCGTGTCTGTATTCATACATACATAATTACAAGACCATTGTATTATTTCACAACGCTAAAACATATTTAGTGAATTTAATTATAATCTGTAGTGTCAAAAGTAACGAATAAACAAACATTCATACTTAAAAAGAATCTATATTTAAATACACAATAACAAATGTGGCCTTTGACATTATATATGTAGGATTTAAAACCACTACATTGTTTTTAAAAAAGAATGACGTCAGCATAACTGACGTCACTAATGACTTAGATCTTGATTATAAAGACGTAAGCAATACATATATATATATATATAGAAAATAGTATATTTTTTAATCTTTAACTAAAAACTATAAGTAAGAAATGGATAATTTACTTTTAATTAATTTTTAATACTTCCAATTGTGTTCTTCATTGCTCCAAGTGGAAATGCACTCAAGCCGGCTTAGTGTTACAGAGTGCTTTGAAAGAGCCAATTATCAGAAATTAAATAAGCTCTGAGATATGTGAACTAGTTATGTAAATATCAAACAGATTTTTCTGATATGTGGCTTTAATAAATATCTTTTCGGGTTTTGTTCATGTGAACAGAAAATGCGACGAAAGTTTTATAATTTAAAAGTGATATAATTAGTAAATTGGGGTTTAGAAATATAAGGATTATATTAAAGGTTTTGCTTTATTAACTGATACTTTGAAACAGACACAAATATTAAAATATTAAATATAAATATAAAATAAAATATTAAAATATAAATATAAAATATTAGATTCAATTAAATGAGTAATAAACAAAACTAATATTTTCTTCGTAGACGTAAGGTTTTCTTTAAGAAAAAAATTCAACGGTCTTTGGATTGAAATTGTAGTCTTCTTTTTTTTAATTCCCATTGTTAACCCGACAAGGTCGTAATCCAGTAAGCCTTGGAAAAAGATTCGACGAAAAAAAATATTTGCATATTGCATTAAAATATAACTTATGTTTTCAGAATGTGTTTTTTAAAATATTTAATAATTATGAGTCAGATCTCAAATATTAAATCGAGAATGCTATAAATTTGGATCTCTGCCATATTTAATAAATTGAAATATGAGTGTGTTTCTTTTTCGACGGCTCTAGTAATGTTGCCAGATAAAACGTTAAACTAAATATATTTATTTATCTGTATGTCTAGTGTAAAAACTCCTTAGGATTTATTACATATTACAGTTTTTTCTTTCTCTTGTCAATTTTTAATGAGCAAATAAAGTATAAAAGGGTTTTCCTAAAAATAAGTTGTAACGTGACATCTGTCCTCGAAAGGTTTTGACGTCGCATTAAGTGGTAGGTAAGTATAACGTATTTGCCTATCTAATTTTATTTAACTAGTAAAAAACTTTTATTTTTTTTATTATTTATTATCTTCGACATACATTTGTTTATGTACCAAAACATTTTGTTTTTTTTTTTTTAATAATCCATAGATGCATTTTAATAACGTTTAAATCTTTCTTTGATAATTTGTGATTCGGCATCTTTAAATATTTAATTTAATGAAAAACTTGTTTTATTATTTTGTCTGAAATTCGACATTGAAAAAGTCAATTGCTTTTAATTTTTAATATTGATATAGTCAGCATAGTTACACTAATAAAAAAGAAAAATTATAATATGCTTACTAATTAAATATTTATGAAAATTATTTGAGGATGATAAACTATGTACATAATATAACCTTCTGAAGCTGGAACAAAGAAAATTATTTTTCGGGATTCAAGGTGAAAGCCTCACGGGCACTGAATAATTTTGTACGGAATAATGCTTTAATTTGCTATTTATTTGTTGTTTTTCAAAATAAAATTACCATGATATCAACACACTGAAAATCATTGACTTCTTTAAATCAAACCTTGAAAGTCTTTAGCATACAAGTACATCATATTTTCCACTTGTATAATTTTAATAGTATATAAGCTGAGTACAAATAAAATCGGCAAATAAAAATTAAAAACTAAACTTTACAAAACATTTCAATATTGTACACTTGTTTGAATAGATTCAAGACAACGGGTAGGATGAACAAAATTTATTTGAGCCGCCCCTACTACTGTAATAGATTTTATTTTAATATCAGAGATGTGGGCAAGTAAAATATGAAGGAGTCATTAATCAAAACAATAGTAAGGGGTTTTTGTAACTGAGTGTCCGCATCAGTCGGTTGTCGTCGCCGGTTCCGGATTAAGACGCCATCTTAAGCTGGATGTTTGCCAAATGTAACAAATCGGGATATTAATTTCATTCAGAATGGTGAAGACTGTAAATGATATAAAGTAAATATTTGTTACAAGAAAATAAGATGCATTTTTTAAACAACTATTGACTTTATAACGAATAAAAAGGTTTAAAATTTTTCACAACCTTATCAAAATTTGCATACAGAGTTACAAACAAATAGAAATGTCTGAAGTATTTTCGTTTTAATACGAGTATAAAAACGCTGGTTTATTAATGAAGTCAGGCGTATTCATAACATGGCTAAATAGAAAGTCTTAATGGAGATTCGAAAATACAGAGACTAATGAATGGGAAGAAAATATCAACGAAATACAGCCTTCTCTAATTAGTGCACAACTACACACAAAAGAGTTTCCTCGTAAATGAAGTTTAAAAGCAGATATTTAATTTGTATGCATTTTGTAAGCTAATTATGAAGTGGGACATAGACAGAAAATCTATTCAAGACAGTATTTACGACTAATCACCTACGTCATTGCGGACCTTATAATTAAATATTGTAATTTTATAGTATGTGATATTACCATATAAAATTATTACACAGACAGATATCCAGATATAAAAATACTTTTTTTATTTGTAGGAACAGATAAAAAATATACATTATGACAAAATCCTTTGCCTTAATGCATTTAAAAGCAAAACTAAATGTTAATTACGCTTTTATGTTAATTCATGACGTATTCGTGTCATGGGAAGTTACAGCTTCAGGTGGGTGTGGATATAAGTGTCATGTTGCGATGCTATTATTAATAATAGGTTTTTATGTATCTCTATTTTTTTTTTATGTTTTACTAAAAAGGTATGTCTAGAGCATGCAAAATTAAGAAAACATATCAATTATATAAAATGTCTGTTTTGTATTAATGGATATATTTGATTTGTTTTCTTTAAGGAAATTTTGAGTTAAAAATTGATTTAAAAAATCTAAATAAAAAGAATTGGATAAGGATTTGCTAATTAAATAAACGTGACGAGCGGGTAGGAGGGCAATTTGAACGTGATAATAGGGCGGTCGCAAGTTCGATTCCTGCTGTTATAGTGTTTAATGTCCTCCTCTTAATACTACGTATTAATAATGTAACAAAGCAAAAAAGAAATGTCATGGGTATCAATATTGACAATTAATTCCCTTTCCGTAGATGAAGCATCGTGTCCATTGATATCGTAATTGGTATATTATTGAAAGACTGATATATATACTGTGTACTTTGACTCAAAGAAAGACATTTTTCTTAGCTATTGTGTTATTTATTTGTTATATTATAAAACAAAGAACTTTTAGAATAAATAATTTTACTGCTGCTTCATGTAAGATCAATTCTTTACAATACAAATTAGTTAAGAATATGACTAATATTTTCGATTTACTTCGCGTTATTTATTACTTTAAAAAAACTAAATATTCTCGATGTTTCGGTTCTTTTGCAGCAATCGTGATCACGGGCAGGCGACATGACATAACGCGTAGGGATCCGAAAATATTAGTAAATTAAGAGAATACTCGCGAAAGTCTTAGATCTCATTACATTAATTACGAGTTATTAATGAAGAATTATTATATATTAAAAGTAATTTTGAATACCATTTATTTTTTTACTATATGTTGTATTTTTGATGAATGCTATCAGTGAAAATGCAGGTTTGGTTTAGCCATTGACCATTAGTCACTGAGCTGTAAAACTCATGCTTTTTAGCAGGCGCTCTCCGTTCAAAGAAGTTGTTTTAATCTAAGTGAGAAGTACCCACCGCTTCTATGATTGATTACTATTTTGTGTTTTCCCGAAGGAAATTTAATATCATTTATATATACAATGTTACAAAAGATTGCACTAGAATATGAGAATCTATACAAAAACTACATAATTTTACAAAAATTTAGTTTTTAAACTAAGAATATCAATGAAACATGTTATATTTTCTGTTGCATTTCTGATTTTTAGTTTAAAATAGCCATGAATATTATTTTTCAAATTTCAATTTGAACAACAGTGAATGTATTTGTGTTAATAAATAACTAAAATAATGGATTTAATAGTAAAATTCAAACAAGCAAGAGTTGTCCGAGATTAGATTTAGTACCGTCTAACAGTTGTAAATTTTATTCCGTTGCAAATAAAATTGAATTGTGTCACAAATGCAATTATGATGGATACTAATTAATTAGTGAGCTCAATGCGTGATGCACTAATGGATTTCGAATTGCAATTGATTTTAGTTCAGGATAGTCGTATTTGAGGTAATCTTCACGAGATAAATATCGTTTTACGTAATGCATTGTTATCTTAACCAAGTTAAATTATTCCAAAGACAAATAATTGTTAGAGCAAAACAATCTAATTGATTTTCCTTAATTTCTCTAGTTATTTCAACTTCATCCTAATTTGATTATATTCATTGTTGTAGTTTTCGTTTGATGCGTGAATAAAAAGACCGGTGTTGTTTGAAAGATATTAATAAGTGCGAGGATCTTCTTTAAATATAATGTTAAATTATGTAAAATTTTAAATAATAATATTTTTAAAGACATTTTCTTCTATCTGCATTAGTTAAGGTATGTATTCACAAAAGTATAAATGTCTTAGATTATTTTATCAAGAACAACAATATAGAATAAACAATACAACTATTTGGTTGATTAAAGGAATATAATATTAAACTCTCGAATAGTTTCGTTTTCAAATAAAATTAAATTTCTTGAATTAAAACCGAGTATAAAATGTAAGATGCGATTCAAAGTTTAAAAGTTCACAAAGTTTCTTTTATAGTTAGAGCTAAGAAGGGAAATGTTTATCGGAAGAGTATAGTTTTGAATTAGTTAAATGTTATTCGAGTTGATTTTGTTGCACAAACCTCGTAATTAAGTATAAAAGTTGATCAATGATATAATTTAATGAATGAAAAACTAACTCATACAAAATTATGGCTTTATATGTTTTTTTTTTTTAAACTATGACTTCATTGAAACTGGAATCGTGGAATATTCTGCCAATGTCAGCGTTTTTATTTGTTGGACGAATTATAATCTTGGGTACTGCGTGGAGAAAACAAGAAAGAGTTTGACGAATGATATAGAGGCGTTTATTTAATTATTATTGTTATTATTATTATTGAAAAAGACTTTAGTTAATATAAGTATACATAGAATTCATTTGTATTATAATTAAAATGCCAATGTCAAAATGTCAAAGTCAATGTCAAGTGAGGCAACTTTATCTTTTGTGTAGTTCTAGGTGCTGCTTAAAATATAACTGGAGTCTTTTAAAAAGAATCGCCATTATTCAATTAGACATTGTTTTATAATAACGCTTCTTGTTGTCTCCACACAATATTCAAAATTATATTATAAAATAAGTTCATTCAATAAAATTGTTGACATTGGCAAAATTTTCCACATTTCCAGTGTGAATAAAGCTGGCTTTATAGATACCAAAAAATTTATAGATACCAAAAATAGATATAAGATACCAAAAAGAAAAAGTGAAGCAACAAACACAATTCATAAAATTTCAACTTCAAATGAAACAAATATTCTATATCACAATAATTAAATGTACCAAATGCATTCACCCTAAAAACTATACTACTTATTAACAAAAGAACAAAATAAAAAATGTTTACTGGAACAATTTACTTGTATAAGCTTTTACTTATCTTGTGCCGTAAGTAGGTCAGATATATTATATAATGTTGAAACGGTTATTCCCGACTCATTGACCTGAAATTTTGCATATAAATTTTCTTGGCTGGCTTGCAGCTTGGCTGACAATGTATGGTTAGCTCACTCGCGTCACTCCTAATCCAGTATAGCGAAATGCCAAAGCTGGATTTAAATAATACATATTTTATGTTTATTATTTATTAGAAACCCGCCGCAGCTTTGCACGGTTTGTTTACAGAAAATAAGAGAGCTTTCAGTACAGTCAAGTCAGTGCAAAAGATTTGGAGTTTGTTGCGAACAAACAGACAGACTGGTAGACATTAGAAGCTGAGGACTTTGGTGGGGACGATTTTATTAATACAGTATTTACGTAAATACGTTTTAGATTATCATGTTATATAAAACAAACCAAAACGTATTTACCACAGGTTTTTTTTAAATATAAAGTTATATTTTTTAATTGTATTTTAAAATCTTTCACATATGTGCTTAACCAAAAAAAGCGTTAAGAATATAAAAAATGGAACACTATTATTTAGTTGTTACCTTATTCATGAACCAATGCTATAAAAAAAATTATGATTAGAATAATTGAAATAATAAAAATAATATTTTTCTAAACTAATAAGTTTCATAGGGAAAGCAAACAATAATACTTGAAATTTTAACGAGAAAACTTTAAGCGCAATAAGAACTGTCTCAGTTACCATTGAGGGAAATTATAGACCAGCGTTTACTCTGCGTGAGTGAAATTATTGGAACATATCGGAACGTTCATTCGCGGAAAATGAATCGAAGGCAGCTCTTGTCGGTTCGTTTCAAATTTGGTTAGTTAGAGAGAGGAGCTTGGACGGTGGAGGTGAGCGTTTAACGCGCGTTGCATAGGGGCATTGGTTTAAGCAAACCTATACGTGGTCGGAAGTCCCACGCACTGTCGAAGCTCCTCTCCTGCAACGCGATGGAACCGGCACCCGCACAGTGAACCCATGGAATGCTAAGAGGATTCGACTCTCTGTTTAACAGCATTGTTATAAGGAGTAGGATTCTTGGAAGAAAACATTAAAAACTTTATTCAAGAAATTGAGAAAGTTTTTTAAGTACTTTACCTCTGTGTATTTTTCATCTTATATTTATCTTGTTTTTATGTTAGCGGAATTCAAGTGGGACCAGTAGTATTTTATTTATTGTAATATTTTATTCTAAAGATATGGTTGTAAAATAAAACTTTCCTGTTAAGAACTAGAAAAAAGTCTAAAAACCCAGACATGATGTTGAAAAATGTTTAAAACATTGGCAATTTTGAATAAATTTTTGCCAAACTGGAATTTACCTACGACTTGTTGCTCGTACTCGCTGCAATATAGGTTCAGTGGCGCGAAAATATGAACGGAAACATTAAACGAGTTGTGAACTATCTCGAATACTAAAAATCTAGATTTTCTACCCATTCATAATATTTTTTGCAACATAGAACAAAAAAGCAAAAAAGGTACAATGTACATATTTATTTCTTGTACGTCAAATACCTTTAGTTATGACGTGATTATGTTATTAGAGTTTGGACTATTTTTATCACATGCAAATTATATTTTGTAAAACAATCTATACAAGCACAGTTGACTATGCACATGTTCCACTTTTAGGAACATTAATTTAACGAGTCTGTCTGCTGCAATATGGTTTTGGCTAGGCAGTGACGAATACTGACAAAAAAAATAATTATATGCAATACAATCGTAGAATTTAACATATAGTGTAAACAAAAATGTTTGCCTCGGTAGATTTTAATATCTAAGTATTATATAACAATGTTGAGTAACTCTTTGTTTGAACTACGTCTAACATATCTTCCATAGGGTGATGTCTTCCAAGTTCCAAATTGCGTTACGCAATACATTAATAACTACCCACAACTAGGTGGAAAAATTTAAAAACTAGCCTATATATTAATCTCAATTCTCATAAGTTAATATCGCATTTTATATCATAGTTATAATTATTTAAGCATCAATGCCGCAAAACACTTTAGTATCATAAATCATTTATCGTAATCGGTTAACCTATCGTTAAACTATCATATTGTAGTTTATCACTTTATCCTCTTCTTTCTTGCATTAAATTAAATTACCATATAACTTTAAATTATTTTTTACATTCTTGTAATAAGCTTATTTTGTTATAAAACAGGACACAACTTTGAATCGTCTTTGGAACCACATTTCCTTTACATGGAACATTGTCATTTAAGCCATGTCACTTACTTGAATGCAGCTTTCTAACTAAATGATGGGCTTAAATTTAGAGTTAGCTTTTATCTGTATTTTGTGACATTTTCCTATAAAAATATATTTATATTAAAATTTCGTCCTTAAAGAATACCAGTGCATTTGTTTCATATCATGCCAAAATTAAATATAGGAGTAATTTTAAAGTAAAAAAAAAAAAAATTTATATGATATTTTTGTTGTAATGTTAGGTTTCAGGTAATTAATAGGTACACGGAGTTCCAAAAATTGAACTTAAATATTTTATTAACACAATTGTTATATTTTGTTCACAGTTTTAGAAATAACTTCGAGTTGCTAATTTAGATATTGAATTAAAAATCAAGACATTTTGACACTTGTTAAAAATATTTCGTTCTGTAGTTAAGTAATAAAAAAAAGCACTTTAATTTTTCATTCTTAACTAGTAATTTTTTGCGAAAAAAAGTTTTATCCTCATCTCATCTGTGGAAAATAATTTTAATCACTTATCCGTCCGTTGGTGCCTCACATTTTTTTTTACTCACGGCAAAGTGCAGCCAGTAAAGTTCAGAAGCTATATTTTTAATTTCTTATATTTTACACAGTCCTAAAAAAAGAGATACCAATATGTTAATGATTTAAATTTACTTTACTTATAATTAGGTATTTTTTAAATTAATTGTTAGTGTTTTTCTGTAACACTTCATAGAAGTAATACATTATTCTAGTTTTACTAAACAAACATCCGCTAATTAATGTGTGACGTCATTATAGGGCTTGGTTCGTTTAAATGTTACTTTTATATCACGATATACGAAGAGTCAAATCCTTATTTATATTTTGTTCATGGCTAAGGCAGAATATTAAATGTTGTCAAAATTCATAACAGATAGACTGGGTAAATACTCTAGAACCCACTGTTTGAGGATCATGGAGGATTTGTTGGCCTATAAATCCTGGGCGGAATTTCTAAGTACAGCAAAATTTTTATTTTCGGCTGATGGATAGACAAACATTAAAATACAATCTTAAATAAGTAGGTCAATTATATATATATACATATTTGACGAGTATAACGCTTTTAGGTAAATAAACAGTTAAGAAAACGATATATGACATTATTACGTAATGTTTTCATTAGACTAGTTTTGGTGACAAGAAATTTTAAATAAGTGCATAAATGTAAAATGAAAAGAAAACCATTTAAAATTGGTCCAATACATTAATATAATTCATTATATTTTCGAAGAGCAATGCAATGGAGAAGCTTAAGAGAAGTTGAATTATTTGGTGCCACCTAATATATTCTGCTGGCTGCCAACGACAGGGCATCGACCAGTAATAGAGTAAGTTAAAATATGTCAAAGGACACGGGAATTGAATCTGGAATAAAATATCAATGAGACTGGGTATATACAACACAGTGTTCCAAACGAATAATAAACATCCTAATGCATCAAGTCGCGGTAGCTTGGGGTGACCTGAGTTGAATTCCCTCGATGCTCTTACTGTGTAAAATAGCAACTTACAGAGACATTGTCGTCTTGCGGTGTGTTAAATCACTTCTCCATATTTTCTTGCGCAACCTTAAAGGTAAGGGTGTAGAACTTTAAAATGGTCCAGGATTTAAAATCTACAAATATAGAATCTGCTGAATCTGAAACAAAAAAATATTTTTATGAACTATTAACAATGTACTCTGTCTAGTCTGGTGGGAGTTATTTGAGTTTAAATAAATCACGTAGTCGTGATGATGATAGTTGAAACTTGAAAGCAGATGTTTATTTCTTGTTTCCTAAATAAACAATCAGTTTGAAAAATCCGTGCTTCATTTTTTTTATATATTTAAATAACTATAGCTTAATCAACAAGACTCAGCCCGCAAGATATGTGATTTTCTACGAAACAATATATCATAACATTATACTCCTAATAGTGAAATTTTATATGTATTTATACATATGTTAATATGTTTGTTTACCCAGTGAAAAGTGATGAAAAATTTTTGAATCAGATTTTATTTATGCCGTTCGAAGATTTTTATCACAAAAATGTCTTAAATAAATTAAATAAAAGGAATAAATAAGCAACTTGTGTTAATTATATAAAGGGAAAAGATGGTGAACGCTTAGAATATATTTATTAAGTCTTCACATATTATACGGTTAATGCATTATTACAAATATATATATATGTGTTGTATTGCTTTAAACTATTTAAAATATTTTTTTTCTCATTAAATTTTTACAACATCTTTAATAATGTCATGAAAATTTAATTTATATACTTGATCATGATAATTTTATATATTACATAGGGTTTCTAAGCAAGATGTGAAATAATGTCTATTCTATTAACAACCCTCAACATCGTATTAGGCGACAGCTGTAGTTTGTACTACAATATTGGTAATTGTTATATAATAATTCTGTTTAATCCATTATTAATTGAGAACAGAAGAAAATTATACTGAGTGTTGCCAGATTTCTTACTATTATTTGCTGTTATAATTAAAATTGTGTATTCGTTTTAGAATTTTATTTTTTAACATAAATAACACTATACTTTTCAAATTTATTTCGCGTATTTTTTTCATTTTATCCGGTGTATCGATTACTTTGCATTGAAATGATGAAAAAAATATTTCCATTTAAATGTGCACTTGGAATCTTATCTTTTCTTAGATTTCATCTAATATATATTTTTTTATACATTTATATTAAATGAGAAAATTATATACTTAAATTGTTTGGAAATTAATAAGGATGTTGGTTATAAACTTTTGGGTAGATATGAAAGTTAATTTTTTTAATGTTACCAGTTTATAATCTGTTTACGTCGAACTTGTAAATTCTTAATTAGAATAAAAATTCAAATAAAAACTCAATTATGTACAATATATATTAACACAATACACACACAGTTAGTTTTTCAGTACTTTAATGTTAAGTAAAAGGAGAATTAGTTTTCAAACCTGTGTTTATGATAAAAGCTAAACATACAAACAAAATACATGACGTTGAAATTTTTTTTTCCACTAAAATATAAATCCAGTGTGGGCAGCAGGCCGTAAGCTTAATCTTATGGAATGATTTATTACTTCAAAGAAAATTAAAAAATGTAAAACACATTTACAATTAATAAATGTTTAATTTTCTTTATAAAATAAGGTCTAAATTTTTGAAGAAACAAAAATACATGAAGAGTATTAGAAGATTAGGATTTCTCGGTCGTAAGATAGATAATATAGGTCGTACTCCATCCTTAGAAGGAATAGTAGATAGCTTTTTAAACGATCTTAACAAGGTCGGCAACCAAACGATTAGTAACGTCAAAAAAGCTTGGATCCAAGATAATTATCTAACACCACGTTTGAATTGGCCTTTTCTCGTCTATGGTTTTAATAAAACCCTTTTGTCAATGTTAGATGCAATCGTCATAAACGTGTTGAAATTGTGGCTCGAGCTTGCGCTGTCGGCTGATCCTTCAGCGTTATTCAGGGATCGCAATAATTTTGAGATAAATCTAAAAAGACAATCGGAGCTCTATAAACAACTAAGTTTTCGACAGACATATTCTAGGGAAATCCCAAGATGAGATTACATCACTCCCAAAGACAAAGATGCCCTAAAACTAGAATAGGACTTCAATTTCATAAAAATTTATGATAGGGACACAAAGTAATAGTGTAGGGTTAGCATCAAGTAGGAAGGCCAAACATATGGGTATATAAAATTTAGGTTTTTTATCCAGCAAGACTGGAATTCTAAATCTAAGATCCATGCGATGAGCTTAGTAATGCAGAACGAGTTGCTACACATAAGAGATTTTTGCATCACATTAACACTAAAATGGCGCACTTTAATTCATGATTGGTCGCTAGCACTGCTAAAATTTTGTCTCAATACGTTCTAGATGACTCTTCCAGATCAGAGTAGTTTAGTAAGATGGGGTAAAGGTACCGAAAAAACTTGCTACATCTGCGGGGAGGCAGTTAAAACTGCTAAGCATTAGCTAGTGCGTTGTAGGGTACTCCTGGTTAGCGGCCAATACTCGCGTCGTCACGATAGGGTTTTAGAAATCATACGTGAAGTGGTTAGTCTTTCAGTGGCCAGAGCGCAAAAAGGAATAACCACAAACAAGCTATCAACAGCGTTTGTGAGAGTAGGTACTAGGCCTACAAAATCAAACGTCAAGCCTTATTCTATTATTAAAGCGGCTTGGGATTGGACTATAATGATGGATACCTATGGAAAGCAATATAACGTCCCACAGGATATTTGTGCTTCGACGTCCAGAACAGACATATTTTAATATTTGCAAATTTTAAAGCGCGTTGTGCTAATAGAGCATACGGTTCCTTGAGAAACCAATACCCCGAAAAACTATGCCATCAAGAAGTATTACGAGGTCACTAACGAACTCACTAAGAAGATGTTCGTTGTAAATTTGAACAAGGTAGAAGTGGAAGAGAGAGGTATAATAGCTATATCTTTCTACAACCTACTAAAAGACTTGGGCCTGTCCAGAACTAGCAACAGTTCGTTCTTGGAACATTCGTCGAAGGCAGTGCTAGTATAGGGTTTTCCATTAAGGGCGCTTGATCTTTGAAATGCAAAAAGAAATACATGTAGGAAAGATATTTGCGAAATTTTTTTTTTATTTGGAAGGTCTATTGACCCCATTATGTATGGAATATGACATCATTCAAATGACCGCCACGGCTTCGGTTGGTGGCGCGCACACGAAAGGTCCAATTTTCGATGACTCTGGCGCACAAATCGGGCTGTATTTGATCGATGGCGTGGCGTATGTTGACTTTGAGGGCATCGGTGGTTTGCGGCTTGTTGGCATAGACCTGCGACTTAAGAAAACCCCACAAGAAAAAGTCCAGCGGGGTCAAATCGCACGATCTCGGTGGCCAGTTCACGTCGCCTCCGCGCGAGATGACCATGTCCAGAAATTGCTCGTGCAGAACTTCCATCGTAGCGTGTGCTGTGTGGCACGTAGCGCCGTCCTGTTGAAACCACATGTTGTCCAGATCCATATTCTCGATTTCAGGCCAAAAGAAGTTGGTTATCATCGACCGGTATCGCTCACCATTGACGGTGACGGCCACACCATTATCGTTTTCGAAAAAATACGGACCAATCACGCCTCCGGCCCAAAATCCGCACCAAACAGTCACTTTCTGCGGGTGCATTGCCACTTGGTGAACCTCGTGTGGATTGGTCTCGTCCCAAATACGGCAATTTTGCTTGTTGACATAGCCATTCATCCAAAAATGCGCCTCGTCGCTGAAGATGATTTTTTTGCCAAAATCGGCGTCAACTTCCAACTGCTCTAATGCCCAGTCAGCGAACACACGGCGCTGTCTATGGTCATTAACCTTGAGCTCTTGGGTCAGCTGGATCTTGTACGGGTGCAGGCTCAAGTCACAACGCAAAATTCGCCAAGTTGTCGTCTGCGAAAGGCCGAGTTCCTGTGCGCGACGCGGAATTGACTGCCGCGGGTTTTCGAGGACACTGTCGCGCACAACGGCGATATTCTCGGCAGATCTCGCGTTACGTTGACGCACGGGAACCGGCTGATTGTTAACTGACCCGGTTGACTCGAATTTATCCACCAATCGACGGATAGTCGACTCGGCAGGACGATCATCGCGACCGTAAAACGGGCGAAGTGCGCGGAACGTTGCTCGAACTGAAGACCCATTTTCATAAAACAATTTTATGATTTGCACGTGCTGCTCGACACTGTAACCTGCCATGGTGGTTTGGGAGGACGGAATGAATATAACACACTGCATTTGACAGCTGTCACTCAAACAACATGGCCGCAATCAGCTGTCAAAGTTCAAGCGTCCCAATTGGAAAACCCCATATATTTGTTTCAATTTTGGTTGGGCAGAGAGATGAGCTTGGACGGTGGAGGTGAGTGCTTAACGCGCATTAAATTGGGGCCCCTTAAACATACACCTGGGTCACAAGTTCCAGGCACTGTGGAAGCTCCTTTCCCTGCAACGCTATGGACCCGGCACCCGCACGGTGAATCCCTGGAATGCTGAGAGTTTTCGTCTCAATCATCTATTTAACTTTTTTATGAAGTTTGTTAAATAACTTATTTTATAAAGATTTGTTAATCTGTGATTAATTTAGAATTTGACGAAGCGTGTGCAAATAATGTGTGCGTGTGCAAATAATGCGTGTGATATAAAAATAATAATAAAATGTAATAACATCGGCACAAGTCAAGTGATTATAAAATTTTAGAAAGTTCACTTGAATTCAGTGCCCATCAATGAAATCACAAACTTGTTCAATAAAATACAAATATATAAAAATGAAAAATATGTTGGGAAATGTACGTTTTGATTTATTCATCAATCACTTTAAGTAGCGCAGTGAGTGCTGCTACGAACTCAGTTGCCCGGCGTAGCACATTAAAAAACAATTTATAATTCATATGTCTGTATTTAAAGGATTTACGGTCCTAACTATATGTCCAGATCGTTATGATATGGATCAATTTAGTGTTTCTCTCAAATTTTTATCCATATAACATATACAATTCTAATGTTACTTCTGTGATGAAAAATCGTCACTGATAGGTAAGAATTTTGTCCCACATATTTATTTACTGTTAATCGGGACGTTACTTTTTTGTTTATTATTGTATCAGTTTCTTAAATAAACATCATTGTTAATTTTAGATCTAAAAAAATTGTGAAAATATTTTGGAATTTTGAGTACCACGATTATGGATTTACAAGAAAAATGTTAATATTACGTGAATATTTTTTTTTGATTATAATAATTTAACACACATATTTAAAATCATTAACATAACATTATATTATAACAATCCTATTTAAAATTTCATTATTTTATTTCATTAATCAATTTTATAACGAATGAACTTATTACCGATTATTTTTTTTTATAAAAAAACACTCAGCAGGCGAGCACGTTTAACCGCATTTGTCCGTGGCGCGCGGGTGAAACTTTCCAACCCCGATGAGTTCGTTTTGAGCAGCGTAAGCACTCTGTACGCCAACATCGCTGTTGTGTACCTGTTCAGCATTTACAGCTCCTACTCTTAGTTGTTGCCCAAGGTCAGTGTGAGGGGTTCGCCCATTACTTTCGGGTCTAAACCACGTAGTGTAATGTTTTATTAACAAGGACCTATGTACTACCCAGTTCAATTACTATATGAATTCTCCTTTATACAATTTTTTTTTTGCAATACTATAATGTTTATTAAAATGATATTCAGCCTCATCTGACCGTATAAAACAGAGAGCAACGTACGGTTTTATAAAACTCAGACAGAGCGCCTCTCTAGAGGCCTCGTTGTATCAAAAGCGACTGCATTTTTAGGTCATACTGTGTGACGAGCAAAGTAATATTGGTTCAATCGTTTTCATTCAGGTAGTTTTGAAAAATACAGGTTTCATGCGAAAAGGTGAATATTCTCTCTACTGTATTTCTGTACATATCTGACAAATCAAAAATGTTATTAGGGGCTAAGCTTCCTGTTAACACTTGAGGCAAAAGATTTTTATACTTTACAAATTATATTATATTAAATGAAATCTAAATATTTTTTTTCTCAATATAATATAGTAATAAATGAGCGAACTGAAATCGAACAGAATATTTCCAGCCAGAAATATTTTTTGTTTTGTAATAAAAATATAACGACAGAGTAAATAAATTATAAAGACAATAAAAATTTTATTTTTATAAGTTTTAACGATATTTATTTCATAAATTTTTAAAGGATAAGGGTAAAATTGTATAAGACATTCATGAAATTAACAAATTAGTAGGAAAAAAATATTTCTACGTAACAAACTGCAGCTATATGGGATGTTTAATGACCATTGTGTCTTTAAAATTACAACAATTTTTATACGTGAATATTCTTAGTTTTTTGTTTTGTATGTTATAATAAAAATAACTAGGTATGTTTTTGGTAGTTCCCAAATTTTACTTATTAACTGTTTTACAGTTTAAGACAAAATATTTCACCTTATATACAACAATTAAATTTAAAAACATGTATAACACTTTTAAAATACAGCTAAGCTTTTGTGATCTTTTACACTAGATTAAAGTCAATTAAATTATAAAAAAAACCAGTCCATATGAGGTTAGTCGCGCTTTTAACGTGTTTTTGATAATGAAATAAATGAATAAAATATTTTTATTTTTAATATCTGATGAATTTTATTTTTTTTTGTTCTTCAGTTTTTAAAAGGAGCGCTCATGTGCAAATAGTCATGAGAGAGCAGCTTCTATATGTGTCAGTTGCAAATGTTGGTTTGCTCTACAAAAGTACATTTAAAAATGTCCATAAGTACCCAATAGAAAAATACAATCCTATTTCTTTTTGTGGGATTACCAAAATAGGAGTGCAAATTTACAATATTAATAAAAAACCTTTCAAATGCCGTACTTAGTAATTAGGTATGTTACTGATGTGAGTACCAAGCATCTTTTTTGGAAAAACATAAAATGAAAATTTAATTTCAACGAATTTTTAAGAACAAGAATAAATTCAGGGTTATCAAAATAGGCTTTTGATCGCAACTGCGAGAACTTTTAATAAGTTAACGACGTTTTGTTAATACGGTGATAATGTTTCTGAAAAAGAAATGAGATTTGAAAAAAGAGTCACTCAAGTAGGTAAAGCTATCAGCCAATAGATGAAAAAGAATTACCTTCTAAATATATGTATATAATATATTACAATTATAAAGTATGGTTATTTGAGTTATGTAACATAAGATATGATTAAAACGCGAAATTAGTTCCTTACAATGACTTATTTTACGACATTTTCACTAACAAATGTCGTAAACATGTCACTGGAAATTTCCACAACAAGATTAACTTGCAGCGTGGTTTCGTAAAACCACATGTGTTTACTTTTTAAAATTTAATTATAAATAGAAACAAATATAGTCTACGATAAAAATAGTACAGAAGTGTAAAAAATTTTAACAGAAATGATATTATAATAAAATATATATTTTGAGGGCAATGCTAACATAATACTTGTATTGTAATAATGCCATGAAGGGGTGTCTCAAGTGCTAATTAGTAAATGTCATGTTGCTCTCTAATGATTATTTTTTTCAAGATTTTCCATACAGAGTTATAGATTCAATTATGAAAGACAATTTTATACTCTATTTGAAACTACATATGGAGGGCTACATTTTTTTCTACTAAAAGAGGGCCATCTTCTAGAATCTAGGTAAAAAAATACCTTTGATAGAGTAGAATAAAATTATATAATTTTTCATTTACATAGATACGCAAAATTATTCAAACTCATAAAACAAAAATATGAAATAACAACAAAAAAATGACAGATATTACAAGAACTTGGTTATCTTTTTTTGTATGGTACACATTAGAAGTTCTTTGGTTTAATAATAGCATATTGTAAGTGCTCATTATTCTGTTGTTTTCTTGGATTGATTCTTTCATTGTAACGGTTGGTTATAGTTAATATGAAAGCAAAATTCTCAAAACTTTCAGCAAAAGCTGTTAAAAAATAGTAATCCTGCTTTCTTGTGATTTACTTTCGTAATACTGAGGTATACAATGTAACGTTGTGTTCAGGAGACTATAACATTTTAAGCGCTTTCATAAAAATATAATTGAGAAAAAGTCTCTTGTGACGTTTTATAAAATCTGTTATAATAATTGCCGTGATCCAATATCCTACTTATACGAATCAAGCATTAATTTACTTACTTATTTTTTGTTAACATTTTAAATAGTTTAAATAGACTTAACATATAACACAGGATTAAGTTCTAAATATAAGGAAATAAAATTTATTTTAAAATAGTGTTTTACATACATTTTATCATATAGGGACTTATCTTTTCTGATTTATAGTTATATATTTTTTTTATAGAAATTGGATTGCTTTTGACGAATATGGAAAATAAAGGTTTTCATAAAGTTTTTCATAAAGCATATTACTTAAAGTTTCTACAAAAAGAAATTAAAAGATGTGGTTTGAAAGTAAATGTGGCATTACTCCTTCAGGGTAAAATTAATAATATAAATTAATTTCGAGTATTGGTCAATATATTTATTTACCACCCAGATTTTTAATTGAATAACACAGTTCACGTTGCATATAAGGACTAAAAGTAGGCAAGTAACATATAAGAGAAAAAGATACATTATGAAAGGGAATTAGCGAATATAATATTTATATTGTTTCCTGTAGCAATAGGATTAAAAATGGCTATCTCCAGTTTTTTCCCAATCTCCCCCGTTAATAGGAAACTGGCTAATCCAGATAAAGCTTAGAGTTGCTTTGAAAAGAGGTTTCATACTGTTTTTGTCTTATAAAAGTATATTTAAAAAGAAACAATTGATTTAAAAGTAAAAGCTTTCACTTTTACTATGGGTGATCTTTACAGACTACTTATCTTTATAAAATTTAAATAGGAACAACATAATAATTATATATAAATAATGAATAAAATTACTGTAATATTTTAAAAGTATTTAAGAAAATTATTGCTGACTGGCTGATTGATTGGGGGAACCAAAAATTATTTAAATCTGTTGGGTTCAAAAAGTATGAAGTCGAATACCATAAGAACATACCTAAGAAAATGTACGATCTTTACAATGTTTTTTCTACTTCTTCAATGCTGTTTTAAAATAACATCCGATATTCTTAATATAGCTCAATGAAGAAATATTCTCTTAATTCGTATATTAAATAGATATATCCAAAGTTGAAATGAAATAGCAAATAGCGAAGTGAATACATAGATTTTGCCATGTGCTTTGATAGCTCTGATGTGATTTCAAGTATATTTCAGAATGTATTCATAGAGAATAAATTCTATGAAATATCATTCATACTATGAATTAAAACGGAACAATCGTTTGAAATCTAATTATAACGCTAAAATGGAATTGGTCAGTCGATGTTTGTGAATGTGTTCAGAATTGCGAATAAATATTATTTTTATATTAATGAGATCTAAGATTTTCGCGAGTATTCATTTTAATGAAACTAGTATTATTCGGATTTACTACGCGGATTTTATTATTTCAAAACTACATAATCCCGACGTTTCGGTTACTTTGCAGCAACCGTGATCACGGGCAGACGAGGTGTCGAAACGTCGGGATTATGTAGTTTTGAAATAATAAAATCCGCGTAGTAAATCCGAATAATACTAGTTTCATTTATTTTTATATTGATTAAATATTTATTTTTTTGATACTCAAACAGATACAGATGACAAGGTTGCTAATGAATAAGATTTTCGACATCCGATCTGACCCATCTACATAATATTTCCTACTGATTTCAACATTATAGACTATGTATTTTTTGGCTCAAGATAAAGAAATTTTATTACAGCTCTTGGTACTTGTGAAATTTATAACTATAATATTATACGTTTAAACTTGGTCCGTGATATATAAAAAATATTCCTCCTTTATGAAAATTATAATAATAACATATTAAATAATATTTCTTGATTGAATTGAAGCTATTTATATAAAATATACTTTCGCTTACATTTAATATGTAAGTGTTATTTAATGAGAAATAATTAACTAAGCTTCTTTTTATTTACTGTAAACAACAAACACTTATTACAAATATTCTCTAATATCTTTATGTAAATTTCCGAAAAAAAATAAGGTGTTATACAATAAATAACTTTAGCGAGAAATTTAGGCAGTTTGCCAAATTCTCGTGTTAATGTCCATACACCTCTGCGGGTTGCGACGATCAAGGCTAAGCGAGTCTAAGCTGCTACGTAAATAATAATAAGACAAAGATACGATTACAAAACGAGTTCGAAATCGTTACAAAGAAATGGAAACATAAAAGTAATGATCAATTTATTGATGGAATTGTTTCGACTGAATTAAAATCTTAAATTCAAGCAAACATTCTTATATTATTATTGAATCCTGTTGAACACTTAAAGTAAGTTTTCGTAATTAGATGTTAAGATATTGGAAACGCGCTAGAAGTTATATTATTGCTGAGATAGTTTGAATTCTTCTAAATCGAACTCACCTATATTATATTAAGTGAAGCGAAAGAATGTGGTATTAAGCCGGGTATTTTAGTCCTTCGAGACGGTATTTTATTTCGAATATTCAAACATTTTGTGACTGAATTAATAGGGTGGTTTCACTGAACTTTCACCAGTTCCCTTATTTAATGTTTTATAAGTTCCATTAGTACTACGTGTAGATCATTATGTGTTTATGCCTCTATATGTCCGCTGTGTGTCTTTACTTTACTGTAGGTCTTTACTTTATAACAGTACACTGTGACGAGCAATATTAACAAGGATTCCGATTTTAAAGAATTTCTACGACTTTGTGTAATGATTTTGATTTGAATAGTGATTTTTAAACGATAAAAAAAGTTATCTTTGGAATTTATCATAAAGCAAAATACTAGTTTCATTTAAATGAATAAAACTCGCGAAAATCTTAGATCTCATTAAATAATAATATCCTAACAATTGTTTGACGAACGCAGATGTTTAAATAAAGCAAGCCGCGTGTTTTTCATTTAATGTAACAAGTCGTATTAACTATGCTTTTTCCTGTATGTTTATATTAGTGCTAATTAAAGTTAATTAGTTGCTATTTCTATCATTGTTATACACAATACAAAAATGTGTTATAGTGTACGGACATATAGTTGATTGATTCTGGCTTTGATTGAATATTATCTTCTGATAAGACACGGAAATAGGCCTGTCATATTCATGAACGGAAATAGGCCTGTGTAATCAGAATGTACTTGTCTCAGTGATTTGTTTGTAATAGGGGCTGTATTTGGAAGATTTAGGTAAGCAAATTCATCTATTTTTGATGTTATTTTTAAATAAATCACTTAAGTAGTTCCTTTAATACAAAATAGTTTAATATGAATGGAAAAATAATATACGTATTTTCTTTGTTTAATTCCAAATAATAATATCAATTGTGACGACAGCACTAGACTTCTTAACAATTATCTATTTGTAGGAATGTATGTATATACACGTTGTTTATACTTTATAATATCTCGTATCTAATCTTAGTGCAATAGTATTTAGTTTCTATTGTACAATATAGTCCGGTCAATTTAGACATTCGAAGTTACATAAAGTCCCAACAAGCTGAATTTCTGTGAAGTTGTTTAAAACATAATTATAAACAATGTCTCCAAGTTCCCCATCATTCCCGTTTAAGGAAAAAATTTTATTCAAGGTCAAAGGTCAAAAAAATTAGTTTTTCGCGATTTTCAGCAAAACGGTAAGTTTTATCATAAAAGTATATCGGACAAAAATTGTAGATCATAAAATTATCTATAAAAAATGTAGCAATACTTTTTTTCTTACGAGCCACCGTTTCTGAGGTATAACGATTCAAAAAGTTATAAAAGTTGTTATCGTTATAATATGCACACGTTTCCACGCCACCTATGAGGTAGTGTACTTAGCGCGTTTTATTTAACGTGGTTTCCCCAGTAGGCCTCCTCCACGGGTCAGTTGTGATCCTGTTTAATGTAAAACTATTGCAAAATAACGGAAATTTTCAAAGATTGGGAAAGATAAAAGCGATGTAAATTTAAAAAAAGTGTTGAAGTTTATTTGTCTTATTCGTAAGTTTCAAATTCTTGTTCTTCTTCTTGATCTTCTTCTTGTTCTTCTCCTCCTGCTTCTTTGTCATCTTCATTTTGGATGCAAGTAAATTGCGCCAATAGTGATGTATCGCATGATACTTCGTCGGAGTCAAACGAATCCTCCATTGTTTGTGTTTCAATATTAGAGCACGACCGGCCTTGACAATTTGTGCATGCCAAAGAACAAAACAGTCCGATATTTTTGCAACCACATTTAGCACTGCATAACTTTTTGCAGTTGCAAAAAATAGTGTTCAGCAGTTTTTCCGGCGCAGGTGGAAGTAAAGTTTGAACTGGCTCTAATATATTGTTGACCAACTTCCAATCCCAGTCTGTAGGGTCTAGCTGATTACCAAGCCACACTTGAACTTGGTAATATACTCGAAAAAGATGTTGGTGAGCAGCAACTGAGGTTGGAGGAAGACAAGCTAATTGAACTTGTTTTTTATTTTTAGTATTTTTAACAAAACATGCATATCGATGCTTATCTAAACTGGTAGTTTTTTTAGGAGCTCCATACATAGAAAGAAGAAAGCGGATGCCGTATCTAAGTAAAGTAAGTATCTAGTTTTTACAAAAATAAAGCACGCGTAGTTTATCCGAAAAATATTAGTTACATTTAAACGAATAAAACTCGCGAAAATCTTAAATCTCATTCTGTGGTCAAGTTACTGCAGCTCAAACATGGGCTGACTCGACCGGGGAAGTACCATCCTTTCACAGAAGATCGGCGTGAAGTAGTCTTTAATAGCTGCGTTTCGGCCAATGAGTGAGAGAGCCGATTGACCTTTCCCTTTTCCCAATCTTTCCTATCCCTTAACTTTTCCCTCCTTTTCCCTCTTTTCCTTCCCCTCTTCTGTTATCGAGGGTGGCAACACATCCGTAAATCTATGTTGCGGATCTCCATGGGCGTTTTATAAAAATTTTATAAAAAATAATATTAAGGAGACGTAATAAACATTTACAAACATGTATATTTATGTTTCTTTTTTTTAATTATTAATTAATGTCTTTTGTAGCTATTTTGACTCATTAATTTAGATTATAATTATCAATTTGCTTTCGAGAATTTTAAGACACTCTGTTTTGAGGAATGTCATTATAAGATGTTAATACTGAAGTTGGATCTTATTAAGAAATGAAAAAAAATAAAATTTATCATATAATTCTCTATTTTTAATTGTATTTTAACTGTACTTAACATATTTTCGATGATTTTTTCTTAATAACTATTCCTAATTAAGCTGGGACCCATAATTATATTAGGATGAAATTGTGATAATTGTGTAAAGGGCTGAAAAAGAGAATTACAAGTTTTCTTCTCTTCTGATTTTTTTAAATAGCTTTTGTACGTGACAAATTAGGTTACGATTTAAAAATCAAAACCCACGTGAATATTTAACCGTCATATTGTAACAGATGTGCCACCTATTATGTTTTCTAACGAATATTCTTATTTCTGTTTTTAATTTTAAATTTAGTTTTTATATAAATTTTATAGCCATGTTGAACTCATAATTAAATTAATATTTTAATAAAATGCTTACTATACCGACTCTAGTCAGGACATGATAGTTTAGTTCGTAAAGTAACTGACAAGCGATCTCCCGGAGGCTGGAGGTTCAATATCCACTCGTGTCTATAAATGTTTCATATATAGACTAATTTGAAGTTTGATTTACTTTCACATACATTTAATGGAAAGCTGTTAATATGAAATTACAAACAGAAAATTCAATTTTAATATACATTACACACAGATTAAAGGTTTAACCCAAAGTATAAATTTGTATTATTTATTAGTTTGGTTTAAAATAAAAATTATTGTTAGTCATATTTATTAGAAACTTAGACATAACATAAAAAAGGAACAAGATTGTTTTTATGCCAAGTGGTAATAACCAATAATTTTTGTATAAACGTGACTGTCCTCCTCAAGGCTAGTCATGGGTTTGTCCCACCGGACTGCCTGCCCTCCCCGTGTTGCTCTGAAAGCCAATGGAGCAATAGCAACAGTTAAATCGAAAAAAAACAACATTAAATTCAGCATAAATCGTTTAACTGTATGAAACTCTCAAGAAATACAAAGATATCTTGAAGCGTTGAAGTTGTATAATAGATTATCATTGAACCTATCGAGAAGTGACGTCACTCTTATAAAGATAATGTAATCTCTATTAATCCTTGACATAAATTATATTTAATATAATTATAAAAAAAAATTGAAGCAAAATAATAAGATAATAATACCGAGCTGACTGCCTGCTTACATAGAATCTGAAACAAAACAATGTTATTAAAACATCTAACACCTACAAAGATCCTGAAGTATTAATTGAACTACTCGGAATTCATGTCCAGAACATTTATATTATAAAATTCAACTAATTATATTATTGATTATATTAATAAAAAAAAACTTACTAAAAATATATTTAAGACGAAATTAATTATGGTAATCATGATATTGAAATACTGAAACGAGCAATAGCTTTTAAAATTTGAAGGTTGTATATATGGTAGAATGATAGTCAAGATCAAAGCAAGCTTGAATATTCTGGATTAAGTCACAATATTTAATTACAAATAAAACCGTGTTCAATAGATGAAATCATTATTGCAATAAACTTGAACATTCGTGTTCACAATCGAGCAAATAAAATAACTCACACTCTAAATGCATGGTCTCCGTGACTATTGTTTATATTATCTCATTGAATTGGAATGTAAATTTGATACACTAAAAAGGTATTTGCTATGAACTACCTCTTTAATTTTCATACAAAGCGATTTTCATAAAAAAAAAAATTTGAAGGCCAAGAATAATATGATGAAAATATTTTTTAAATGTGTAATATAAGTGTACCATTCTTTACATGTAAATTTACGTATGTGTATATAAATGTAAGGAATCTTTTGTGAATATTTCAGTGTGTGCTTTATTCTAAGAATAATTTACTTTTAAATAATAAATCCATATTCTAAATCAACATTATATTTATTCTAGACGCCATTTTTTATCAGTGTCGTTCGAAATTAATAAATAAGTTAAATTATATAATGAATCATGTGTTGCAAAGGAAAAAAGTATTTTCCTCAAACGGATATATGCGAAGCTGACGATGTTTTTCATTAAATAAATCGACCCTCATTAAACAGAAACTTTATATTTCATGGATAAAAACAACACCGAATAAAATTTTGGATTTAATGAATATTTAGCAACGGTTTCAGCCTGTATGTCTATAACCAACTGTAAATAAGAGAACGAAAGAATACCGACGAAAGTTTTCTTGTATTGGAGATAACAGTTTTTCTTTATACTGGATGTTCGTAATTTATACTGATAATGTACGAGTAGTTCCTCAACTAACTGTGAAGGAAAAATACGTCGCATAGAATTGAAAAACTAACATCGCAAACGGGATGTTACATATCGAACTTCCTTATTACGTATCAATGTAGTAGAAAATCTTATTTTATATATTAGAATAATTTTGACGATTTTTTTATCTGGTTATACAATAAAAACGAATCCACAATTGTTTCAGTACATTTAAGTAAAAAAGAAAACTTAATAAGAAAGCGTAAGGCAAATGATTGGATAAATTTTTATCATAAAATAATATCATATAATTTTTTTTTAATACTCGAAATTTTCTGCGTAGTTATAAGGTTTTCTTTAATGTCAAATCAAAGGGCAATCTAGATTGAGTAACAAAAGCAATATGCTATCACACCTTTCAGAGAGTTTCACACACAGGAAGCCAACATTGCGCGACGATCGTAATCAAGCTCTCGCATTCCTGATATCTCGACATTTAGTCAGTATGTGAAATATTTCAGAATCCATCATGTTTACTGAAATAGTGTTCAAACCTTACAAAAGATGAGGACGAAAATGATCAGTAATTTTAAAGCGTCTCTTGACATTTATCTGATTGAGACATTAATAGTGTGCCTTAATAGCGTTGTGTTTCGAACATTTATAAGTTTTAAAAGAAATAGACAAATTAAATCTATAAATGAAAAATTTAATTACATTTTAGCATAAAATAAAATAATAAAATAATATTTATATAAAATTGTCGGTATCGGTATATGAATACGTAATATCAAAAGTCAGATAAAAGTTTAAATATCATTTATTCTGTTTGTTATGACCATTCCAGTCGTTTACTCCCACTGGGTATTGGTATAAAAGCTTCCACAACTTACAAAAGGGCACACGCTCGACAACTCTTTGAACTCGCTATACAACGTTAGTATGAACTAGTCGTTGCTTGTATGTAGAGCAGTTATTAAAATGTGTTCAGTCAGTGCAATTATTTTTATCTTACTTATTTCACAATACCACATTATTGTTTCAGGTATTGAGAGTGAGATAAATTGGCAAAATAACATTTCAGGATTTCATATTAAGCAATTAAAACGCACTGTTTCTATAACTTAGTAATATAAATACACTGACATCTAAAAAGTATCGTGAATATCGAAAGCGTATCGTTCTGAAAAGTATCTTGAGTCGTTTTTCCTACCTCTGTCATGAAATCCACATAATATATCTATAAAATCTCAGTCTGTGCTATGTTTTATATCTGGCGATTTAGCTAAGTTCCTTAAGTAGTTTTGATACAAAGTAGGAACATCTATTCATATCTATAAATAATTCTGGATCGAGTACTAGTAACTTAAACCTCTAAAGGATTTTGCTATAATTATAAAACCTCATTAATTTTTTTTGTAAGTTTTGAAATAAAAACTCTTTAGTGGAACTAAAAATATTTTTGCAATAAAACTTTTAACAATTGTTTTAAATATTAAATGATATTCCTTTTTATTACACGTTGTGTTCAAAGTTTATTCAAACTTATTTATGGTTTCGTTTATTATAAATTCGTTTTATATTCGTTTTATTCGTTTATTAAAAATATTTATGGTTTCGTGAAAAATACTTTTTTGAGGTTTCTTGGTAACTTTCCATAATATTTTTTAGGATTCTTTAGAAGGAATAGCAGATAGCTTTTTAAATGATCTTAACAAGTTTGATAACCAACCGATTAGTAACGTCAAAAAAGTTTGGATCTATGATAATTACCTAACTTCACGTTTAAATTGGCCTTTCCTCGTCTATGATTTTAATAAAACCCTTTTGTCAAAGTTAGATGCAATCCTCATAAACGTGTTAAACTTGTGGCTCGGGTTCGCGCTAACGGCTGATTCATCAGCTTTATTCGGGGATCTCAATAGTTTTGGGATGAGCCTAAAAAGGCCATTGGGGCTCTATAAACACCTAAGAGTTTCCAAGATATATATCCTGGGGAGGATCCATGATGAAGTCGTTACATCGCTCCCAAAATACAAAGATGTCCCAGAGCTAGAGTCACGTCTTCAATTCCATATGCAGTTTATGATAGGAGCACAAAGTAACAGAGTAGGGTTAGGATCAAGTAAGAAGGCCCAAGATACGGATATATTGAAGTCTTTTATTCGGCAAGACGAGATCGCTAAATAAAAAATCCATGAAATGAATTTAGATATGCAGAACGAATGTTTAGACATAAGAGATTTTTGTTTCCCATTAGCACAAAAATGGTGCACCTTAATTCATGATTGGACGCCAGCATTGCCAAAATTGTATATCAATGCGTTCAAATGACTCTCCCGTCGGAGTAATTTAGTAAGACGAGGTAAAGGTACCGAAAAAACTTGCCATATCTGTGGCAAGGCAGTTGAAACTGCTAAGCATATGTTGGTGGGATCTAAGGCACTCCTGGATAGCGGTCAAATACTCGCGTCGTCACGATAAGGTTCTGGAAATCATACGTGAAGCAGTTAGTCTTTCGGTAGCCAGAGCGTAAAGGGAAATAACCATAAACGAGCGATCAGTAGGTTTTATGAAAGAAGGCACTAGGGCTATGAAATCAAACGTCAAGCCTTACTCTATCTTTAAAGCGGCTTCGGATTGGACTATAATGATGGATACGTATGAGAAACAATACAAAATCCTAGAGGACACTTGTGCGTCGTCCTCCAGTCCAGACATATTTATGTATTTGCGAATTTTTTGTTATAATAGAGCTTACGGTTCATTGGAAAAATAAACTCCCCAAAGACCATGCAATCAAGGTCACTAAATATTTCGAGCTCACAAACAAACTCACTCGAAATAGGTTCGTCGTGGATTTGTACGCAGTAAAAGTGGGAGCGAGAGGTATAACGGCTAAATCCCTCTACAACTTACTAAAAGACTTGGGCCTATCCAGAACTAATATCAATTCATTCTTGGAACGTACTTCGAAGGCAGCCCTAGTAGGTTCTTTTCAAATATGGTTAGGCAGAGAGAGGAGCCTGGACGATGGAGATGAGCGTTTAACGCGCGTTAGATAGGGGCACCTTAAACCTACACCTGGGTCGGAAGTCCCATTCACTGTCGAAACTCCTCTCATTGCAACACGATGGACCCGGCACCCGCACGGTGAATACATTGAATGCTAAGCGGTTTCGTCTCGTCTCCAAATGGTAAAATGGAAACTTATCCGTCTATTATTTTGTTACGAGGCTGTGTCTCATGAACCCTGATAGTTAATTCTCACGAAAGATGAATATCTGTCGCCACTGTAACAACTACTAAAACAAAAAATAAATATTCATGGGGCCTTCACAGAACAATGATGACGACTTTGCCAGTTTTTCAAAGCGATATACACTTTGGCAGCATGATACAGACATTTTAAAATCACGTATTTTTGCATTTGATTATTTTCTGTTTTATATCAACCAGCAACAGAGTCGGTTCGGGTCTTCGTTGAATTATGTTATTTGTATCTGTAAATAAATTTTAACTTAGATACTCGTTATTATTACAATAAAAGTAAACGTATCCACGAAAATCTTGTGACGGTGTATTGTAAACTTAAATTCTTTATTATCTTAAAAGTCTCCCGTTTGTATAATTCATATGAAGCGATATCTGGATTTTTCAACACATTTAAAATTAATTGGAGAAACGTAAATAGAAATATCATAGAGCAATATGCCCGCATACCTCAGGTGTATATCATCCTATAAGCTGATACATTTTTGAATACAATGTTCAACACTAATGAAAATTGCATTGCTTATTTACATGTGTATTATTTTTGACTGTACACATTGAATTCGATTGTTTTATATTTTTATTTATTTTTTGTTTTAAAAAACTGCGACGTTTGACAAAATAGAGTTTACTTTCTAAATCACGTTATTCTACTGTTGGGTTAGGAAAATCCTTTTTTATTATTTGAGGCTGCGATTACAATGATCACTTCGACCTTCAATATTATTTTTGTAATTTTTAAAATAATTTCAATAGTTACATGGAATTGATGTCAGTAATCTAATTAAGAAGTATATTATTGTTAATATTAAGAATAGGGTTTTATTAATTTTATAGAATTAACTTTTAAATTTACTTCTCCTTATACTGACTGAAAATCACAAAAATATTATTATAATTATTGTTCGTCTTTTTATGTATATAGAAGAGCAAGATATCAAAGAAACAGTGCTTAGTTTCTGTGAACTGAGAGCTCGTAAAAAGTAATGCCTTTGTAAGAACGATATATCCCGGTTTCTGCTTTCACTTAAACAAAATACAAGGATTATGTGTTATTCAATATATTTCAAAATAAATATAAATTTATCCAGTCATTTCTTCGACTCATCGTACTTGTAAAAAAAATATAAATACTTTGATTCATTATTGATAAAGTTGCATAATTTTATTTAAAAATTCAAATAATATAATCATAATTGGAATCCTACTCTTTACATATGTGTAAGAACAAGTCAATTAATAATAATGAGATCTAAGATTTTCACGAGTATTCATTTAAATGAAACTAGTATTTTTCGGATAAACTACGCGTGATTTATTTTTGTAAAAAACTACATAGTCCCGACGTTTGGGTTACTTTACAGCAACCGTGATCACGGGCAGACGAGATGTATGTAGTTTTTTACAAAAATAAATTACGCGTAATTCATCCGAAAAATACTAGTTTCATTCAATTAATAATATTTATTTTAGCACATATTCTTATTTGAAACTTATGTTTTTAAAACCTAATTCCAATAATTTTTTCTCTTATTAGCCTGCATTTAATCCAATGAATCTCAAGATTAAGGAAAAAGGGCGAGTTGTACTTTTTGTTGAAGCCCATACTTTATTGGGTTCAAAAGTACTTAAGTCGGTTATATTATAGAAGTGGCTTTAAAAAGAAATACTCGAAGAAAACTTTAAAATACGTAATGTAATATTACTTTGAGAATATTCTAAGTTCTTACTTCTTATTGAAGATAGTCTTAGTTTAAGAACTTGCTACACCTTAAACAGGAAATACTTTAACCCGCAAACAGATAGCTGCTGAGTATTACTGGATGCATAAATAATTGCTTGTTTCAAAACTATTTTTTAACTTTATAGCATATACAGTTTCCTATAGGTATTCTAAAGAGTGTAATTATTTTTGTTTTTCATTACTAATCATTTAATTTGATACCCATATCTTGGGACAGCAAAAAAGTAATTAGTTCGTCACATTAGAGCTTGCGTTATATTAGACTAAGATTGATGATTTCGTAATTTTCTCAGAGAACCCTTTATTTTAATATCCATGTTACGGAGCACAAAAATTACTGTTTTGTCATGTCAAACATTCCGCCAGATTATAATGGATTTCTCGGATAATAAGGAGTAATATTTTCTTAATAAATTTCATATTTTTTATTGAATGACAAAAAGCATTGAAACCAAAAGCTCTTCAACAGGATCTTCCAAAAATTTGGAAGTTGATAACGGTTATGTGATCTTACCTATATGTATCTGTTAAATTAGTGGTCATTTTAGTCTGTTTTTCCAAATGAACATGGTCGGATCCCGCGTTTAACAACACGTGCAAAATATCAAATTGATTTTGTCAAAATATCTGTTCTGTTAGGGCCACATACCGTGCGTTATCACAAATTTCGGTTGCCATAGTTATCCTACCGCGACAAGTATTTGCGATGTGGTGACTAAATTCGAGTCCACTAGTTGGTTATCCTTCATGAAGGTGATGAAAATCCTTCACTGTATTCGTGAGATTCGACTTAGCTAGATAGTCACCATATGTTAAATTTTAATAGTATGTTACAATAATTATTATTGTTGGTACAATGTGTTATTACAGTGATAACAATGTATTGTTACAATGTCTTTATGTTATACTATTTAAAAAGGTTCATGTATGTGTTTTTTTATTATTATTGTTATTTTAAAATTACGAGTTATATAACGGAATCGAATCCAGTATTAATCTTGAAACTTATGAATAAGTCTGAATATTTAATTTTTTATATTATAAATACACTACATCTTCATAATGAGATAAAAAAGCGATTAATGGATAATTTTTCTTCGTCCATCTATATTAATTAAAATTTTTAAAGTGTTTCAGTGTTAGGGTCACATATATGTGAAGGAAGCTAAAAATTCTTCACTGGTAAGATTTTCTGTACCATGAATTTCCTTTGATTTTACTATTATACAATAAAATTTGTTACAATTTATATTAAAAAAAAAGTTTTATTTTGATATTTAGTAACAAACATGAATAGTCATATTTAAAATAAGAGTTACTTTTGAAGTGTTCTGTAACGGATCTTAAGTTACGATATCCTCCAAAATAATATATATTTTTATTGTTATTATATTTAAAAGTAATTTTTAAATAAAAAAATCCTTAAAAAATCCGATGATATTGTTTAACGCTGTGGAAGATGGAACGCGCGAAGAAAGGGTCGTAATCGCTCGCAAGATTAACTGAAATAACTTTACATAGGTACATGTTACAAACGTTTTCGAGGGTTTTTCACTTCAATCTTAACGTAGCGACAATGTTCATTTATTTTTCTTTTACTTACAAGTTACAGGTCATAAAGTGGCTTGAATTTAATGATAATGGTGTTTGGTTTATATATTTTATTTTTGATGGTTCCTAAATTTTGATTTTACAATATCTCTGGTTTGTTTAAATAAAACTAATATTTTCGGATATACTACGCGTGCTTTATTTTTATAAAAAAACTACGTACAAGGGTTAAAGAACACATCCCAGACATCACAAATAGGTGCACGTCGAAGTCAGTAGTGTGTGAACACACAATGGACAAACCAGGCCACTACATTCGGTTTGATAAACCACAAATCCTAGCTCGTGACGACAGGTACATACCGAGGTTAATCCGCAAGGCTATTGAAACTAAAAAACATCTCAATTTCAATATAGTAGATGGCTGGAATTTATCCAACACCAAGGACCCCCTCTTTAAAAATATAAAATTCCATGTCCGTGACCACACCGCAGGACCTCATGATACCGTAAGCGCATTCTGCTGGCATCCAGAGCGGTACACCAGAAAATTAAGAAATCGATGGCGGTAGATGATAAATAACAGGACCAACTTACAGACATTCACATCTCGTCTGCCCGTGATCACGTTTGCTGAAAAGTAACTGAAACGTCGGGAGTATGTAGTTTTTTACTAAAATAAAGCACGCGTAGTATATCCGAATAATATTCGTTTCATTTAAATAAATAAAATTCGCAAAAGTCTTAGATCTCATCTCTGGTTTGTACCGGAAATATGATAAAACTAGATAAGAAATAAGTAGAATAAAATTACTCAATAAACCGGATTTTATTCATTTTTTATTTTTTATTGGCTGTGTTTTGGTTTTTGATTTTTGGTTCTCGCAGTTAGTTAACTGAATTCGATAATAAATTACAGTTTATATTTTAACTTTAAAAAGGGGTTTATAGGTTCGTTTATTGATTTACTCTTTGCGTTCCGGCTTATTTAAATCAAACCAGAGGTTTTTGCAAAACAGAGTTACGAACTAACACAGAAAAAATATAAATTTCTGTTGCTAAATTTCACTACACAGTTGAAATAACGTTCACTAAGTAATCAATGTGATAAGAATGTATATCTTTATACCGATCTCGGGGAACGATGGCCCTCATTAAATCCTCCCCTTCTCATTAACTTCAATTCAAGAAATGAAACGTTTGCATAATAAACTTTTGAATATTTTTTATGATCCATAAAAAAATACTCATGGGTAATATATATATAAATTGAACTTCGCCTTAAATAATTTGTTTTAATGACATAATTTTATCACTATTATTATTTTTTATTTTATCATAATATATGAAACTATAATTTAATGGCATGTCATCTCGTATTTTTTGACTCTCTTTGACTTTTCAACCGAACAAACGATTATTATGATATTTTTAAATAAATTATTGAAGAAAATAAAGGATCATAGAAGTTGTAAAGCCTTTGTCCGACCAGTCGCAAGGAATATAAATATAATTTCTTTGTGGAGGCAAACAGCGGCAAGATCTGTTCGCGTACAATGACATCAAAAGCGAGAACTTCTCTTTATCGTGTATCACTGGATCCTTGTTTTAATGACTAATTAGGATATTTATTTTATTATATTTTAAAGCAATAATTGAACACAAGAACATGCTTACGTATACAGTAGCCGGTAGGTCTTATATTATATGAAAGGAATTAATCTGATAATATAGGTCCCTCTTCATTAAATGGTAAGTGTTATTTTAAAATAAATAAATAGACGCGTACTTAAAAATTTTATAAAATACTTTGTACAACTAAAACTGTTCGATATTATAATATGAGAGTCGCCTCTCCCGGGGCGACGAGGAATTCGACACTGGACTCCGGCGACCGAGTATTAGTAACCTAATATAGCCTCACGTTATTATTTTTGTAGAGGTTAATATATATAAATATATATCTACTAATAATTTAAGAAATTTTAAAGTGTCAAGCATTCAATTTGTCAAGAACCATAAAAAAAATGTTATATCAATACCTCATACTCCAGGACAATAAAAATAATTTATATGTGAATACTCTTAAACATTAAAAGAAGGTATGTCTATTAAAATTAGAGGTAGTTAGGAGATTACCTGAGAATGAATATAAAGAAAAAAACTAGATAATCACTTATTTTATTATTTATTTAATACAAGCACTCATCATTTAGTTCCCTAAGAGTAATTAAAAAATTTTATAATTTGTTTACCTTCTGTAGGGTGAAAATATACTTTAGATTAAATTTAATTTTTAAGAGTTTACAGTTCACTAAAGTTACTACCGATAGTTTTGACCTTATTTACAAAATAATGTTTTTTTATTATTAAAAAATTACAAAAGAATATTTATAATAAGTCCGCTAAGACGGATAATGATAGAAGTATAAATCGATCTTACCGCGTCTTTGTAACGAGATAAAAAAAATACCCTTTTCTAGGATAACACTGGGAACAAGGTGATAACGAATAGAGCAAAGACTTGAATTTACTTATTACCTCTGAAGAAAAAAGGCATTTGATTTCTTTATTCTATTAGATATTTTCTTCTAAGACATTCGTTTTATTATCTTATTAAGTCGTTGCAGGTTAAAAATAGCGTACTGTCGTCATATTAATTATTTTCACAAACGATACCCTATCCCTATTGGAAACCATTTCCAAAATGCAAGAAGCTATAAGTTTAAAGGTCAGGTTTTAGGGATAAAACATTACAAGGAAGGAAAGATATGGAAATTGAAAAAATAAAAATATATGTTCTTTAAAACTTTACTCGTACTTACTCTTTAACAAGTTTTGCAAATTGTAATAAAGGGGGTGATGACGAAATATTCGTAGAATAATTGATAAGAATAATAAATCCTCTCGTTTTTTTAGTGTGAAATATTTTGTTGTTAGTGTTTCTGATAGGTAAGGAACATATTTTTGGATACTGTGAGAAAGTCTGTACATATACTTTCTGATCGTTAATTTCTTAGCTATTTTAAAAACAAAATCTATGGAAGACAATAAAAAAAAACATATAATATTTTCTGTAGGAAAATACAATGAAATTGCCTATTAAAGAAATGCTTAACGAGATGAGATTTTGTTTTAGAGTAATATCCTGGATGTTACAACTACAAGATACATTTTGAAATAGATGCATTATTCATGTATTCAAATGCGAGGTTCTTGTTTTTTGCCTTTCTTTGAAAATGTGTTCGTTTTCAAAGACATTTATTTATTGTGACTTCCAGCAGTCCAAAAATAAAAAATAATTATTTATCTTATCTTAGGATATTAGTCGTATATAAGGATGTAGATAATATTAGTTATTGTTTTCATGTTATAGGATAACAGACGAACACATGACAGGTTATCACTTGAATCTTGGATAATTATGTGTTTTTGTGGGTTAACACAAAACAGGAAGGATTATTGGTTATCATACGAAATCCATATACTTTGGATCTGTTACCAATTTATATAACGGTTTTGAGTAAAAAAATCCTCACTTTTCTTCGAAAAAAATTTGAGGATTCATTTACCTCGTTACTTGGTATTCAAAAGACGGCCATTTCTCGAATAGAGTCGTTATCTTAAAATTATGCGACGAAATTTTTAAAGTAGAAAACCAAAAAAGCACGGCATGCTCTTATAAAAATAATTGTTTTAATAAAACCTTCGTGTTATCATACGCGAAAGTATCTAACAAGAAAAAAAATGTACTTAGAACATGTTTTCGACTTAGTCGAAAATTACTGTGACTATTATGATTTGTAGCGTCTAAATATTTTCTTGTAATTTGCTTACAAATTATAAACAAATTTTCAACTTCATTTTTAACAACGTTTATTCTTACTATACAGCGCTCAAAAGTTCAACGTGCTCTCAGAGATTTCAGTTTTATAAAAGACATTGATATTAATATGATAATTTACGAGTATAAAGTGTGTCACTAACTTGATTCATTTTTAGCTTCATGAAAAATTGCTTTATACATTTTATTCATAGACGCGATTTTTAAGAAGAATTTATATTTAACAGCATTTCTTATTCAAATAAGGTATTTTTTTCAATTCATTGATCCATTATCTATTCACTTAAAAATTTATTGTTACAGTATAAAATACACAACAAGGTATTTTACTTAATTTAATTACCATGGCCTGAAGAGAAGTGTGAAGTTTTACTCTCAAATATGCGTGTTTTGAAATGGAGAAGAGCTTTAGAAAGGACAGAAATATTAGTCCATTCATAACTCAAAAAGAATTTCGAAAGTTACCAAGTTTTATAATATTTTAGTCGTTTTATCTATTTTACATAGAAAACTTGGAGTTTTTAAAGTACTATTAAGGTTATGTTGACTAGCTTTTCATTATTTTCAATAGAACTTCCGAGCCATACAGCCCAGAAAGAGCACATTTTCTTATTTGTCTATTTTAAATTCAATTATCACAAGGATTCTATAAGTTATTTATTGTGTTTAATAAACAATAACTTTTAAACATTTAAATCGGGTTGAAGGTAGTATGTGCAGACAAATATAACATTGTAAGTTTATTTAAAGATAAAACAAAAGCGATGTGTAGATCTCTTTTCTGAACAGTCTTGCATTTTTTATTTTTTATTTTAAGTTATTTTTTTGTCTGAAAAAGAATTGTTCTTTTTATTGCTTTTATAAGAAAGTGTTGCATATGTTATCGATGCATAACAATAAAAGAGTCTTTTGGGGGTATTCTTTGCATATTTACATTATAGTTATTGTTTTAGATTATAATTTTTTATTTATTAAAAAAAATTAATAAGCCAAATTTTATGAAGAGAATGAGACGTTTCAATTTAATTATTGTGAGAAAACTAAAAATATTTAGTAACATAAATGGCCGAGTCTAAAATATATTAATAAATTAGAACAGAATAGTATTTATACTCTTTAGAGCCAAGTTATACAGTCACCAAAAACTTAATATGGAGCAAGGAAATACGGATGTTGTAACAGATGTTTAAGAGTCTAAAGAATGTGTCCGGTCAAAGGATGAAAATTTTCAACTTGTATACGTCCTTTATTTTAATAACATAGAATGAATTCTCTTCCAACACAATGATCCTCTAAATAACTCCTCATAATTATGTTAATTTATGTGTTTCAAGTTACTTGAAATGACAAATACATGAACTATATGGATAGTAAGTTGACACCAATTTTTTTTACAGATATTATTACAAACTGAAGTGAAATTCTTCTTTTTTGTTATCGAACTAAAAAATCTAATATTCATTTTGTAACTAAGTGAAAAAATATTATATAGTTTTCTCAATTATATTTTGTTAAATTCCATGTATAAAAATAGTGACGAAAATTATGTTAAAACCAGCTTGTATAGGATGTTAGGATGTAATTGTATAATTAGATAAAAATGCGATGTGTAAAACATACCAGTTACAAAAACGATTAGCTTATACCTAAAAAAAAATTGTTATATAATAAATCACCCTATTACCCTGTCTATATTTTTTAAGGAAGAGGACGTGTAAACGTTAATAATTTTATTTTATTTTGAAATAAACGCTTTGAGATGAAATATAATGTTAAAGAAATCACTGGCCGTAATTAATATGAGCTTTAATGAGATCTAAGATTTTCGCGAGTATTCATTTAAATGAAACTAGTATTATTCGGATTTACTACGCGGATTTTATTATTTAAAAACTACATAATTTGTTGGTCCTTGTTATTTATCATCTACCGGTAGATGATAAATAACAAGGACCAACAAATCAACTGACAGACATTCACACCTCGTCTGCCCGTGATCACGGTTGCTGCAAAGTAACCGAAACGTCGGGATTATGTAGTTTTTAAATAATAAAATCCGCGTAGTAAATCCGAATAATACTAGTTTCATTTAAATGAGCTTTAATACTTGATTCTTTAAATAAAAATTCTTATACTGACCAAAATTTTATCGTAAATAACAGAACATCATTACCACAGCGGACATGAAAGCATTTTTTTATGTGAAAATAATTTTTACTGTAATGTCAATGAGGACGTGAACAGCACAATGGAATTCGTATCTGTATAATAAAATAATCAATCCATGTTCTCACTCAGAGACGTCATCGTTAAAGTAAAGTAAAAAAACGTCAGCCACATCTGAAAATATGTTTTTATGTCTGAAATATGATTTCTATATACAATTGTTAGTTCGGATTTGAGAGTTTTAATACATTTCTTGAAAATCTCAATTCGTTTAGAGATGCTTAGATTTTCTTATTTTGATCTTATTTATATCGTTATTTTGAGGAAGTATTTTTTTTTATTATATCATTCAATCCTAGATCCCTAGCTAGATTTAGGATTTAAGAAACTTGATCTGGAAATATCAAGTGAAAGCAACAAGGTTTCAAGCATGAAAAATATGTAAATTCTCACCAAAAAACCGATACATAAAAGCTTCTTTTACACATTCAATAATAAAGTAATTTTACTGTTATTTTAAAAGAATATGTCAAATAAGTGCTCTGTACGTTTATTTAATATGATAATAGAATTTATGTATAACAATTTTTCATGTACGACTGTGATAGTTTTTGAAATTATTATAATATAATAACTTAACAAATAAAAAACATGTTTACAACTGCAGTCGTCAGGTTTAGAGTTTATTGTGGGCCCAAAGAGATGAGATAGCGTGAACCTTCATAAAATGCTGTTAATTTTGGCTGTCGCAAAAATATTGATGTAGTAATATTTATGTACTGATAATTATTCCCAATAAAATAAAAAATAATAATAATTTTAACCTAAAATAGACATTAATAGAAGGTTGAACTTTAATAACTGTTGAATACTACCTGTGAAATGAGTTTTATGTTAATACCAATATATATTACAAAGTTATTTAACTTTAAAATTGCATTTCATGTTTTAGCGGATGTGAATTTAAGTTGTTATTTGTATAATCTTTTGAGTAACAAAGAATCTTGAATATTTTGCTTTATTTATACCGCTTTAATCTGCTATGCGGGCTATTTACTTTGAAAACAAAGACAATTTGTGAATCCTCAAAAACTATACTCTATAGCTTATGTTACTTAATAAAGCATAATTGTAATAAAAAATATATATTTTACTTTGCATATATTATATACATTTATTTTTGGTGTATAAATATAATTTGCGATGTTAATTTCATATAAATAAGAGGAAAAATTTTATGTGATAATTAATACAGCACATTTCCAAGAGATCTGTTTAATATAATGAAACACTTCGACCCTCCTAAAACCCGTTCAAGCGAAATTACGGATCGATGGAACTGGAGTTAAACAAGTTGGGTTCTACTATCATCTTACAAGGTGGTTTATGTAATACAAATGTTAGCCTACATGACTTAAATAATATATTTCAAAGAAAAGAAAAATTAACTTTGACATAACTGCACAAGTAAGAAACTCATATATAATAAATCCGTGAAATATCCGAAATATGTAACTTTACTATTATCAAAATAATTGTTTTTTTAAAATAATAGGTAATCCAAAAATTATATATGCCAGAGCATCAGTAGAAATAACATTGATTTATTAAATTGTAAACGTCTGGCTTATTACCGAGGGGGGACCTGAGATGGCGTTACCATCGCAATTGATTATATTGGTAAACGTGTTATTGATTTGTTAATTCAACATTGACGTATAACAATTAATCGCCAACCCGTCTTGAGCAAGCGTGGTGATTAACGCTCTAACCTTCTCCATGTCAGAAGAGGCCTTTGCTCAGCAGTGGGCTCCGATAGGCTGATGATGATGATGATGATGTATAACAATTGTCAGCAAATTTTTGACAGGTGACATCTGACAAGTTTATCTATGACAGCTAGTTGGTTGAAGAGACGTCTTGTTTCCTCCACACAATACTCAAGATTATAATTCATCCAACAAATAAAAACATTGTCATTAGCAAAATATTCCGCGATTTCAGCGCGAATAAGGCCACAGTTAAAAAAAGGGGGCAGTATTGTAATGGTACACTTACGAGATCATTGCGTTTCTAATCTAAAATAATTTTTGTAATGTTTTTGAATTCGTTATAATAAATGTGTTTATTGTTTTGGTGTAAAGTTATAGTATAGTAATATAAGAATATATGTCTGTTTATTTCGAGTTAAACCTACCACAATGGTGACTACGACGACATATGTTAGTACCGGGAAAAGCACAATTCATCACAAATCTATATTAGAAAATATATATACATACAAAGATTGTTTTCAAGCTGAGTGACGGTAGTAGGGCATAGTTCTGGATTAAAACTCTTATCTTCCTTGGTTCGACCGAGGTTCTGCCCGGTGAATAATTTAATAGTTTCTTGATTGTCTTCCAAAAATAAGAAAAGGTCTCCAAAAAAAAAAACATCATGAAAGTTTTGTTTGACATCATGAAATCTAAGATTTTACCATGTTCATATATAGAATTAAGTTTTTCGAATACTGTACGCGTTTTTTCATTATTTTATATCTAGATTTTTCACACACACTTTCAAATTGTCTACCCGTGATCACGCTTGCTGAAATGTATTCGAAACGTCGGGAAAATATATATAAAAAAATAATTAAAACAGGTAATGTCCTAAAAACGTAGTTTAAATTAAGTTTTCTCTAAATTAATTAATAGGGAGCCTTAAACCTATACCTGGGTCGCAAGTCCCAGGCACTGTTAAAGCTCCTCTCCATGCAACGCCATGGATCGGCACTCGCATGGTGAATCCATGGAATGCTAAGAAGTTTCGTCTCGTCTCTTTATTTTGGTTTGATTCATCAAAACCATATAGCTATAAAAATATCGAAGTTATTTTTTAAACATTTTCAGGGTTCAAATGACAGTTCAATAAATCTAAGAGTTTAATACTTAACTGTTTAATTACCAAAAGAAGTATATATTTACAAAAAGAGGCGAAACATGAAATTATTACAATGTTTTGGTTAATTGAAATCAGACGAAATGAAAAGTAATTAGTACTGGAAAATGATTTAAATGTTAACTGTATTGTTACGATATAACTATAATAAAAAGGTTCTTTACTTTAAGCACATGGTATTTAAAGCATCCAAATTTGTTATAAAAATGTTAGAAATAAGTGAATCATAATTGTTATTAATGTTATATTTACTTTCAGCTATCATAAACTGTGTTACGAATTATTGAACTCTAAAATGTAGAGTCTTTCATTTACGGTACGTATTTTTTTTATTTACAAAAGTTCTAAGTTCACAAAGAACCACACCAGTTATTCTAAGAAGTCAAGAGTGCTGCAATGCTTATGTAGAACTTTCAAAATATGCTTTCACGATTTCTTTGGGACAAAATAAACATTGAAAGTCATCACAATCCCTTACAGAACAAAAAGTTAGGTTTCAAGAAACATAACATTATTTGTCGTCACGACAATTTCATTCTATTTAAACAATATTTCATATATAGAATAATATTTTATATACATTTTCAAACGTAGTTATAGGTTTATGCATATATGTATATATATATGTACATTTAATATATATTCAAAAAAATTGGTCTAGTTTCATGAATGGTTTCAGGAATGTGCAAGTGAGACTATTATAACATACTAAAAAATCATCGACTACAAAATGAGAATGATATGGGAATTTATTTTCGGTCCGCCTATCGGAGTATGGAAAACATAATGAATAAAATCATTCAGATGACAGACGCATGTCCAGAACAGATCACAATATTTATTTAAATCCCTGATGAAAACACGCAAATAGTGCGGTACACTGGTACGAATTACTGAGCGGATTGATGACACCTATGACGTATTTTGTTTAGTAATGATAGTAAAAGTTTCATATTTGAAGAAAATAAAAGTTCAAATTACAAGTTCAAAATAACACAAAGGGTATCAACGACTGCATCTGAAAGGGCTTAGGATCTTATTTTTATATAGTGTAATCTAGTGTAATCTCGGAGGACTTTATCGAACATCTCAAACCACAGTCCTATTAGGAGTAAAAACCCAAGGGTTTAAAATTTTATATTCATGGGTAGCGTCCAAGTCTTCATCGGAGGACAAGAATGTTTAGAATTTCCCGATATTATAGTTATTGGTGTTTGACCTTTTGACAATTATATTTTGGGTTCATTTTCAAATTCTGCTTAACCTTGCAGTTGTTAATGTGACTGATATCGAGTGTACTAATTCCCTGTTGTGGAGCTCTAGTCTGTTAGCTCATCATAGGGTGTTACTCAATGTTACTTAGGAGCTTAGACAATTAGCTATAGAAAATATTTTATATTATACGACAGTAAACTACTCTAAGCTAACTCATACTGGGGTGGAACATAAAAGAAGATAATTAAAAAACTCTGTTTTTCATCTGCTGATTATAAAATATATATTTTTTTTACGAAATAATAATACATATTTTTTAAAGAACAACGGAGCATGTACTCTCACGGACACTACGTGATGTTGCATAATATAATCCTATAAGCGGGTGTTTATTTTCTGTCTGCTAAGTAAATAATCTGTCAACGCTTCAATCATGACATTTTATAACACTCCTGTTATTTTATAACACACACATTGTAATAAGTGTGCTTCTATACACTATCGTATCTTATGGAAATGTGTGTCAAGTATGTGCTGTGCTGTAAGTGTGCTTTTACTTTATCAGTTATAATTCATAGAAAAGTAGATAAAACTTTATTGTGTTGGAATGTTGAAGTTGAAGAATAAAAATTTAAATAATATTTCTAGACTTAAAATATTTTTTATAATATAAAGTGAGGAAATTAAAAAGCGGTATAAGAAATAATTTACGCAATTAAAATATGTTCTTTAGGAGGCTTTGTGAATACAACATCAACGAACAATATATACAGAGATGGTAACTACAATTATAATAATATTTTTCTTCTATTTATAATTTATATGTCGAAGTCTTATGAAGCGACAGCTGTGAATCATAACACTATATGAATCATTGTCATTCAATTAATTGTATTGTTATTTGAGTATAACAGAAAACTATTCTGAGTGTTGTCAGGGGCGAGACGAAACCTCTCAGCATTCAATGGTTTCACCGTGCGGGTTCCGGGTCCATCGCGTTGCAGGGAGAGGAGCTTCAACAGTGCCTGGGACTCGCGACCCAGGTATAAGTTTAAGGGGGGCTCCTATCTAACGCGCATTAATCGCTCACTTCCACCGTTCAACCTTTTTTCTCTACCTAACCAAATTTGAAAAGAACCTACTAGGGCTGCCTTCGAAGTACTAGTAACTTACTAGTAAAAATTGATATTAGTTCTAGATAGGTCCAAGTTGTAGAGAGATTCAGCCGTTACATATATCGCTCCCACTTCTACCGAAGCTCTATTATCATAACGCGTTTTAAAATTCGCGAATACATAAATATGTTTGGTCTGGAGGCCGACGCACAAGTATCCTCTGGTATTTTTTATTGTTTCTCATACGTATCCATCATTATAGTCACTTAGCTTTTATCAATGTATGACGAATTATTCAATATTATAAAAAAAATAATTTTTATAGTAAGATTTTAAAGCGAGCAAGACACTTGGTTATAAATTGTTTTAAAGTTAATATGGATGTTTATTTAAAAGAATAAGAGTAAGTAAGGATGTTCCGGTTTGATTTAAAGCCACTCCACACGCCACAGTTTGACATCAGTTTACAAAAAAAAATGGATTCTATGAAATTAAACTAAACTTTTTAAAATGAAATTACAAAAATATTTTATATTTCTAAGATTAAAAGACAAAGTTGATGAGAGACGACCCAAACATGTAATTGATTAGGAAAAGTAGTAGTATATTGCATAAGTTAGATTAACAAGGTTAAGCAAAAGTAATAGCCAGAGGTAATGAGAAATAAAGGAGATGACTGTAGTTGTTTTTAAGCGTTCTACATAAATTATATCTCGATTATCTACACACTTATGTTAACTCTGTTTAATACAAGATGATTCATGTAAAATATAACTTATGATAATTTTTTTTATTATTGTCATACATATTTATAGTATTTTTAACCATTAAATTTTGTACACTATAAATATTATATTTTGTGGAGTGCAACAAATTTATTAGCGATTTAATTGTGGCGATTTTTTTGATTGGAATAGTTTTTATGAGAACAAATCGATTTAGGATACTGGAAGTGACATTTCAATATTTGGTAATTAAATAACAATTAATAAAAATGTTTTTCATGTTGTGGACTGTAAATTTGAATTTATAAGTCGCCTTCTAAGTGGCAGGGCAGTGGATGCTGTTACACGAAATTAGTTCCAATATGTACCACATTAAAATACAATTTCTTATTCCAATACCTCTGTATAATGATTACATAAATGTCTCGCAGATCAATAGACCCGTTTGAGGTTTCTGTTACATAATTACTATATATATATATATATATAACAGAACATATTATAATATAGAAATATAAAGTGACAATGTTCAATTGTTTTCTCTATTTCCATATCATCTTCAAAATTATATATTTTGTGCAAACATGTTACAAGCTACTGCTAATGAAGCAGCTTTTAAATAATTCAATCACCCGGTTCATCAGTTTTATATAAGATTACATCCCTTGTAACATTCAAGTCATCGTCTTTATGAGGTTTCATTAAATTTCCTGCGGTCCCCTTCATCAGACCCGACTTGGTTAGAATAAGACTAAGTCAGGATAATCCCTTTTCGATAAAAAAATATTCTGAAAATGATTATTAATTGCATTACGTAACACATACTGTTTATTTTAAGGCTTCATAAGGATGGAGCCTTAAAATAAACGTTTATAAGGATGAAGGTTGATTAAAAAAAACCTCAGTTAGATCTTATTATGTTATCTACCTGCAAGTAAAAGTGCCTTCAAAATCGATCGAGTTTTTCCAGAAATCCACTAGAATAAACAGGTAGACAAATTGAAAGACGAAACACTTCCATACACTTATCCCATACACGTCATTTTTATTTTTAATATAGATAAAACACAGGTTAGAAAATGCTATCGATTGTATTATTTATAATAATGTAAACTTAGAAGTTTTTAAAACAAAGAAAAGCGAAAGTATACGTATACCAAAATATTTATGTTTTGCCGTATTCGTCTGTCTATTTTATAATGTCATCTAATCTTTGATAAAATAACTGAGCTGAATTCGAGGTGACTTTAACAGAGAACTATAAAGTATCTTTATTTGATTAGATCAATGTTTGACAACAAGCAATGTTAATGACATTCACTTGATTTGTTTTTTGTATCATCTCTTAATATTATCACACCGGGGAATTAATATTAGTTTATTCAAAAAAAAAAGGAAAACATAAATTATATCCAAAGAAATGTAAGAAAAAAATAATTCAAACAAGAAAAATATGTAACCCTAATGAAATTTATAGATTTAACGACATCGGTCAGACGTCGTTTAAAAATAATAAAGCTAAGACAAAATATTCCTCTTAATGACGCTCCAAACTGAATTACTCAATATTTTTTTTAATGTTTTCTGTCTGTATTATGTGGAAGGCAACGTACATTTTTAATTACTCAGATAGTGCGCATCTGTAGAGGCCGTTGTATCAACATCCAGAGCATTTTTAGGTCATACTGTGTGACGAGCAAAGTAATAATGATTCAATCGTGTACAATCAGGTGGTTATTCAAAAATAATGTTTAGATTTTGTACATCGTATAAATATTCCGGTAAAATAAATTTTATGAATATTATATCATAAATATTAAGAAATTCCCCCAAATATGAAACTCTTGTCTCCCTAAAGTTATATTGAGAAAGGGGTGCAAAGGGTGTTTATGCTGTCTCGTAAACTTAATGAAATTAAACTTTTCAATTGACTAGGCGCAAAAACGTGATGTTCACACGAACGAAATCGTTGACAAGCGCAATTGACAAAGAACATAGAGATTTAGAAACAACTAAACATTGGTAATTGTTGTTTAGCCACTGACTGAGGTTTTGTATTTAAAATTTTAAACATTCCCGTAGAAAGGGATAAGTAAAAAATTTAAAATAATACATATATGTTACGTTCAAAGATCGAACACGTTCAGTACGTGGAAAAATAGCTCACAACGCATTGTGGTCACAGTATAAAATCCATAAAGAGAAATTAATGTTGTGGCCCCAATGAAAACGCTCGCGACGGGTCGCGCCAATCACAGAAACACCTAATAGCGAAATTCGTGTCGTGGCTGACATGCTATTCGATCTGAATGCTTTGTGGCAATGAACTTTTATGATATATTACTGCCTTAGATAAATATATATACAAATATATATATATATATATATATATATATATATATATATATATATATATATTTATTTCTATACTTCTAAGCGACGTGTAAACGACAAATTTGAGGACACATCACAAATGTTAATTAAGTTGGTTTCAGAAAGTGTAAAAACACTACGTGCATAAATTCTATCGAGTGTACTTTCCTTGTTTACTAACTGGTAGAGACCTTATTGATTAATGTCCATAACAACACATAAAATATTCCTGGGTGCTGCACGCCCTCTATCAATTTCAGGAAATATAAATAAAACATTTTTTAAATTTTCGATCTTTGCGCATATAAATTATAACAGATATATTAAGAACTTTATTTAAAGTATACCCAATTAATGTTAGAATATAAATACCGCTAAGCAAATAATTGTAAGGCAGTAGATACACCATGATATATATATATGAATAATAACAACTCAAGACGGGGTGTACCAATTTAGAAGAAAATTATTTAGGATCTACTTTATCAAAAGAGACGGACATATGTATATAGTTTTCATCCTGTTTGATTGAAAAAGAGAAGTCTGCTTATTTACTGCCTCTGCAGTGGAACAGAGTTCGCCCGATCAGCCATCTATAGCTATATCAGTTTCGGACGGAGACGAGGTTGCGGATGAAAACTAGTTTTCTATAAATCTTTCCGAAGATGAGACAAGTTACAAACATTGAGGAGGAAATTGATGAAGCAGCAATTTAAAGGTTAATAGCTTAATGGTATATTGAGTTCATAATAATTTGAAAAGGTTCCTTTGTTGCAAAGTACCCCATGGACAGCTAATTAAATTGAGAGACGACCAATATAGTTATAGGTTCAAAGATGTTTTAAATTCGAAGTTTATCTTAAAACGATGTTACTTGCAGCGTTTACCACTCAACCCGGATGATATTATTGTAAAACTTTGAAGGAGTGTGTCGTCAGATTCCATTAAAACTCTTTACAACTACGAGATTGTGCGAACTTTACTAAAACGGTTGAAATCATATTGAAAACATCTTTCATAATTCATTATTATTAATTATATTTGATCCGACTTTTACAAAGGCCAGTTCTGGAGTTTCTCAAGGTTCACAAACTGACATTTAAAATTTATAAAAAGCATGATTAATTATCAATATCCCGTAATGCTTTTGGAATATGGAATCCATAATTAATGACTGTTATTATATTATATGGAAATGAAAATAATATGTATTCGAAAATAATATTTCTTCGATTATTTGAATTCAAAATTTCATCATTGTTAAAAACCTTAAGTATTTATGTACACTCTTTAGTGATTATTAACCTAAATTTATAAAAATCTTTATATCATTGCGAAAAAATAAATGAAATAGGTTAAAAGTGACAATCGTAACAAAAAATGGAAGCAAGAATAGGAATCATTTTATTTTGGACTCGATTTTATTGACTGCTTAAGTGCTTAAGTGCTCTAGTGGTTTTACAGGCACAAAGTCTCAGTGGAAACTCAATTATAGGGTTAGATGTTCCATTTAGATTCGAGAATTATTTAAATTGCTTGAAAATTTTGCAAAAGTAACTTTATAACAGCTCGTATATGTACTCACTCAACCGTGAATACTATCATTAAACAGTAAGGCACTAAGATACGAATTATCATTTTCAAATTCAACTGCCGTTCCTTAGTTGGGCGACGGAAACTAGTTCTAAGTAAAGAAATCAGGGTTGAGACCAGTTTCCTACGACAGAGTTTATAGCTCGAAGACGTTTCTTAATCTTATATTAAAATACATTAGTATGTTATATAACTTTTTACTATTCGGCAAGCAAACCGCTAGTTTACAATCAAATAAGTTTGGTTATAAATTGTAATCGAAACCTTTCACATCCTCAGATTAATTATGTAACAGCCATTATGAAAACTCCTATTGTTTGTTATATAAAATAGAACTATGATATACTTGGGGACAGCCCTTGCAGGCGGAATATTATCTTATGTTGCAATTAGTAAGTGATGTAAGTATCAGAAATGTTAAGGTTTCTTATAGAACAAATTTAAGTTAGTTACTATCTTTTCGTTTCATGCTATCACCCACGAATGTGTGTCTTAAATTATGTGCAATCTCGTCTTGTCTCTAATTATATGTATCTAAATAACAGGAATCCTATTGATTCTTCAGTCTCTTGAGACCAGTCCGTGTATTGCAACCACAGCAGCTCTAATATTTGGCTAAATACTATGTACGCTCAAGTTGTATATTTTATCAGTGGAGTAGCGTCAAAACCCTTAAAGCTATTTAAAATTAAATATTGCAACAGACGGCAAGAATTCCCTTCAATTTGTATTGTTCGAGTAACTGAAAAAGTATCAATTTTAAGTTTTTTTTTTATATAACCATGAATCAACAAGTGAAGAAGTTTTTTTTTGGTAAACCTGTATATAGAAAGTCTTAATGATCACTCTTATCAATACTATCAAATCTATTCCATCAATTACGACATAAGTTACAAAATTATAATTTTGTGTGATATGATATTTTATAACGAATAATAATAAAACATGGAACTAATAACTCAACTCATACTAGTGCTATTCGTAAAACTTTGTACGAGTAGAATTTAATAAGGAGGAAGTTTAATCGGACTTCATTTTAAATGCCTTCACGAGACACGATTCCCTTCTTTGAGATGCTATATTAAACTGGAAGTTCTTTGGTAGTAGTTTTACGAATTTCAAAAACTCATTATTCAGTTGTTTACGTGAATACCTCTATTGTCAGAGCTAAGATTCATTATTTAAAGAGGAAAACTATCAAGTTTCATTAAAATCTCCTTATAAATAGAAGTCGGTATTTATTTTTCAAATATGCGCATAAAATGTTACATCGTATTCCGGACAGTGTGACATTCAAAGTACTTTCACAGAAAGTAATTGTGCAAGTTCTCCTGCGACTTTTTATATAATCTATTATATTCTTTGTTTGCAAATAATCTATTTCAAGTGCTTCATTTGCAGAACATAAAACAAATTTGCGCTAATATTTAAGTTAGAATATGAATTGGAACTTATATAATGAAAATTTCATTGACATGTTCGGGATTCGAACCTGATGCCAATGACGATTAATTGTTATTATACATTTGCTAACTCAAATCTAATTTCAATAGCTATGAAGTTGTGTAAAATAAGACAGGTATTATATTTATGCGAAACTAATATTTAGTAGTTATTAATGACATCTGTCTTATTTATTACCAAGAAAAAATCAAGTCTATATTAAACCGGAGGGTGCAATTACTAACGGTAATTAATATAAAAAATATACGAAAATTAAAATTTTAAAAAGAGTAATCCTTGTCTTTATTTATAATATTATTGTCCGATAGTTGTAAATTATGCTACTCATTAAATAAAAAACTTATTTAATTTATAAGTATATTTCAGGCTTAGTGTCAGAATTATTTAATTAAAAGAAAACTTATTTCACTCATGAAAATGAATTGCTGACATTGCCATGTGCTATGAAAGCTTTAATTTGCATGCTATGAATAAAATTTTGAGCCATCATTTAAAATCCAATTAATATGCTAAAACAAAAATCATAATAAGTGTATGCTCACACTTACACAGAGATTTTTTAAGAATCGCTAAAATTTCAACAAGTACATTATATTTTAACAAAGACATTCATGATGAAGTTATAAAATAAATTTCCATTGTTTTGGTTTTTGTACCGATGGAAGTGGTTTACATCAATACGTACAGTTATCTGGTAAAAAAACACACAAATATGTATAATTTTATGTAATATCACATCATTTCGACTTCATAAAGATTATTTTTATAGGAAAACGTTTGTTAATAATCAAATTTTTATCTGATGATGATGATGATGAAATTTTATCAATGAAAAATCAAACATGATAACAAGCAGCTATTTGCATAAAAAATGTTGAATAAATAATAATAAAATTGAAGATGCAAGAATATTGTTTTCAACAGTCGTCATATCGGAATGTGTTCACAGTTTAGAGCAAGTATTGATTAAGGCAGATTTTAATAGATAAGTTTTGCTTTATGACATTAAGTTAGTCAAAGTTAATTTAAACCTTGTTTCTCAGTTCTTCGCTGTGGTTGAAACTCATTTGGTTTTGATGATAGTTACGTCATGTATGTATGTCGTCTCGGAAGATACCAGGGTAAGTACCCCCTTCTCACAAAAGATCGGCGTGAAGCAGTCGTCTTTAATGGCTGCGCTTCGTCCGAAGAGTGAGAGAGCGGGTTGCCCTTTGCCTTTTCCCTCCCTTTCCCACTTTTAGCATAAAAAAAAGTTAAACAAAATATGTCATCAAAAAGCTGAATAGATAAAAAACTACGTAACTTGTTAATGAACGAAACTGTTAACTAGGACAAGTAAACACTTATCCTAGTTACTTCTATGTATGGAAGGGGTCAGCTTTATATTACCTGATCGATTTAACGAAGGGTATTATTTAAGAAAAGTTACGTTTTTAATATATTTCATTCTCTTGTGACACAAGCAGTACGTAATATAAAAATGACTTTTTATTAATGAAATAAATTTGTAACTATGCCATATTAAGTTTATATAGTAATATGATTAATCTTACAAGTATTCGATTCGTGTGCTAGTTAATTGGAATAACACAGTGTAAAATAATAAGTAAGCTAAATGATTTAGACGTAAATAAGCATATTATAAAGTTTGACAAATAATAATAAATCCTACCCTTCATAATTATAAAAGAAAGGTTGAAAAATATCAAAAAGTCGATTATTTACAGTAATGTATTAACGCTTTAACTGGAAAAATAATACAAAAATATGAACATAATTTATACTGGAGAAGAAATAGTCAGACTTTTCTTAGTTTTTTCCCTTCAACTCTTTAACGTGTGACCACAAAGTGCTTGTTGTTTTTTGATATTGTTTTAATGTGACTATTTATTTCAAAATTATTCTATTTATTTAAATTAACCATAATCAGAACTAATTAATCAGAGATTACACAGTTAAGCCTTAGCATTTAGTCAGATTTAAACTGACTTCATCTCTGGGCTCTTTGCCAAATCCTATTAATAAATTTGTTTTCCTTAGAATCGAAAATTTTCAGTATTCCATGGATTCACCGCTCGGGTGCCGGGTTCATGGCGTTGCAGGGAGAGGAGCTATAACAGAACCTGGGACTTGGGACCCATGTGTAAGTTTAAGAGGCCCCTATCTAACGTACGTTACACGCATGTTACACGCTCACCTCCACCGTCCAAGCTCCTCTTTCTACCTAAAAAAATTTAAAACGAACCTACTACGGCTGCCTTCGAATTACGTCCTAAGAATGAATTGATTTTAATTCACGAAAGGCCCAAGACTTTTATAGAGAGATTTAGCTGTTATACCTCTCGCCCCCACTTCTAGCGAGTACAAATCTATGATGAACTAATTCCTAGTGAGTTCGTAATACTTATTTACCTTGATGGCATGTTCTTTGGGGATGTTGGTTTCTCAAGGAACCGTAAGTTCTATTAGCACAGCAAGCTCTAAAATTGGCAAATTCAGAAATATGTTTGGTCTGGAAATATAGAATACAGAATACAGAAATATGCTCTGGGATTTTATATTGTTTTCATTCTTACCCATAATTATAGTCCTGTCTGTAGCCGCTTTAATGATAGAGTCAGGCTTGACGTTTAATTTTGTAGCCCTAGTGACTTCTCTCACAAAAGACACTGATAACTTGTTTGTGGTTATTTTTTTTTGCGCTCTGGCTACCGAAAGACTAACCGCTTCGCGTATGATTTCTAGAACCCTATCGTGATGACGCGAGTGTTGGCCGCTACCTAGGAGTATATAGTACATCCCCCCAGTAAATGCAGATGTAGTAAGTGTTTCGGTACCTTTACCCCATCTTACTAAATTCCTCTGATCTGGAGGAGTCATCAGAAATGCATTGAGATAAAATATTAGTACTGGCGACCAATCATGAATTAAAGTGTGCCATTTTAGTGCTGATGGGATGCAAAAATCATCTATGTGTAGCCACCCGTTCTCCATTTTTAAGCTCAGTGCGTGGATCTTATATTAAGAATTCTCTTGTTGCCGAATAAAGGTATTTAATATTTACTTTGAAAAAGTTATAGGTATATTTTATTTGAATTATGAATCACTTAAATACTACATAAAATAACAAAATTAGAAAAAATAACACATACATTTTGTAATGTAAAATTTATTTATCCTTACCTGAAGACTAAAAAACTGGAATAGTGCATAATACTGGAATTTCCGTGTTCTTAGATTTCTATTAAAACTTTGATCTCTTTTCAGAACTCTGATAGCATTTTCTATGAATAAAATGTTTAAAAAAATCTTTTATATAAATTCACAATATGATAGTAATAGATTTTCTAAAGATAATATTCAGGTTTCTTTTCCTTAGAAAAGTACTTAAAGTTTGATATTTATATTTTAAAATGAAAAATATTTTTCGTATATACTACGCCATTTTATTATTATATTTTATATTTTAAAAAGTGTCTGTCGGTAAATCTTGATACTTATCATTGATAATGATTTCTTTACTTTCTCCGTAATCAAGCCACAGTCGCAATCAAGTTTACATACCGGGTGTATGTAAACTTTTGTTATAAATGATTAGTACTCTTAATCAGTCTCAAGAATTGGTTCGCATTATTATGTGTTTTTTTTAAACCTTCTTAACCATAGCCTATACTGTCGGTAACTACTTTTACAAATGGTAATATGGCATGTTGTCGCACGGAAGAGAAAAATTTTATAAATATATTATCCGTATAACCCTCAAATTATATTGTATTTATCATATATACCGGATTTATTTCAAATTCATTATTTTAAAGAGAGGACGCCAGCCTCGCTGACGTCACTAATGTCACTTGTTTCAGTACGTTCCAGATATTTTAAAAAGAAACTTCAATTCTTCTAAATGTTCTTGTATTTCTCGAAGGTTCTTCATAATCACATTCTTTATGATTCGCACTCGCTGAACTCTGCCGTCCGCTGTCGTGCGTCCAGACGTCATATTTATACCTGAATTCAAACATAGTTCTATTCTCCTTTCAAACAGTCTTTGATTTCGTTTTTCTTTTAACAATAGTAACGACGACCAATAAGTTGTTATAATTATTGATGACAGCCTTAAGTTATTTTCATGTAGGATCCGTCATTGAAGCTGATAGCGCCGATATATATATTATTTCTGTTTGAATAAATAATCAAATACAAATTGATACTACAATTCTACACAAGATTTTTAAATTCTCAGTTTACTCATAAAAGTAATTAACAAAACCCTTGAGACCACAAAACCACAAAAGGCCTCAACATTTTAACCATAATCACAAGCAAAAAGGGTAACTCCCAGGAGGTTTTACATTTCAATGTGATAATTTTTATTCATTAAATTCAACATCACAATTCCACCTCATCGCGGTTTTTATTTAACTCACAAAAAATCTTTATCATAAGATGTCGCTCCTTCTTAATATAATTACTAAAGTATATCTTTACATTAATACTTCAAATGTAGGACTAAATTCATAGTTGACGAGTTAAAATTTTTATGAAAAGATTAAAAATTAAATTTTTGAGGCAAATTCAAATGGATATGTCTTTTTGTAGTAATTCAGATTTAGATTTCCTATAAAAGTTTAAGGATAAATTATGTCATGTTCATATAATGTTAATTTAAATAATGAATCCTCTGTCATATCACTTAAAGAGAGTGTCAGTTAAATTATTCAGACAAAACTCAAAACACAAATCTACATCATACCCGTACATCCATTTAAATTGCCTAATTACTTTCGAAACACGTTAAAACGATTTTGAGGAACAATGTTCAAGGAATCGTATTAATGTTACCATAATTATTCATTCAGTATTTCTTTATGAACATTCTAAGAAATATATTACGTATTTTTAACTAATTGTAAGTATATTTTACTGAAATATTAATGAATTACTAGATTCATTTAATTCTGTTTAATATATTATCAATTTATTCTTGGAATGAACTTTGAAGGCAGCCCTAGTAGGTTCTTTTCAAATTTGGTTAGGTAGAGAGAGGAGCTTGGACGGTGGAGGTGAGCGTTTAACGCGCGTTGCATAGGGGCATTGGTTTAAGGAAACCTATACGTGGCCGCAAGTCCCAGGCACTGTTGAAGCTCCTCCTCCTGCAACGCGATGGAACCGGCACATACGCGGTGAATCCATTGAATGCTAAGAGGTTTCGCCTCATAATACGAGTGTTTAGCTTATTCTACCCTTCTCCATTTCTTAAGATTAGATAACACTATTTTACAAGTGTCAATTAAGAATATGAAACTAGAAATTTGAAGGTATAATACATTTATTTTCATAGTAACCAATTCTTCTCCGTCTTTATTAGTGACACTCATTTTGACGTAGCTTAATATATATTTGTTTCTTCATAATATACAGTTTATCAATTAGTTTATATGTACATGGGTGTGCAGATTTTTAATGAAAAGATTATACATTATGATTATAAATTTGATGATTTTATTGCATACGTAAATAAATACTTATTTTACAATATAATTATTTTATAACGTTTGTGTAAAACATCAACGTTAATGTAATAAATAACATTTTTCATTTCATTTTATTTATACTCATTAAAAATATATTTCTTGTACACAGTACATTCGTCTTAAATATTATTCAAATAGCAGCTTTACTTTATTCAGCTCCTATCGTTCCAGACTAGTAAAGACAAAGGTCTTTTTCAAGATATTTTTGAAAAGAATTTCAACAAAAAGATTTTGTCCCTGATCTAAAGTCTACTTGTTACTCGGGAAAATTATATAAAAGGTATAAAACAAAACAGCAATAAAAAAATCGAAGGATTAGCAATGAAATAACAAAAAAATTTAATACTATGTATTTACTTGTAAATTAATAAATATAACAACAACATTTAAAATCGTTGATAAAATCTTATTAAAAGACGTTCTTTGGATTTAGAGATCCAATGAATTACGTTACAAAGAATTCAAAGATATAATATTATAATATATATTTTTTGGGAAACTACGTTAATAACCATGGTTTCATAAAATCCTGAACCGAAATATTACATTAGTTAATTAATTTACCTCGAACATACACTATAGGTATATTAATCATACAATTTTGTAATGCACTCATATTTTATTCATCAATATTAATCGAGTTCTGAAATTTGATTTTTTTTTTATAAAAATAGTAAGTTCGTCTTATTTATTTTTTAATACTACAGTTACAATATAGTTGCCAACTACATTAACGAGCAATGTCCACCTCAAAATCTTCAAGCTATCAAAAACAAAAAAAAAATCTTCGAGATAAATGAGGAGGAAAACGCGAATTAATAAAAAGTAATCATATAGTTAAAGTCCTAGGCAACAATCATCTTAGTCATCAACTAGCTTGAGTGTTAAGATCAATTTTAAAATTAATTCAAGGAATTTTTTCACACACCGCAGAATATCTGGGCCTGTCCAGAAGTAACATCAGTTCTACCTTGGAACGTGCGTCAAATGCAGCCCTAGTAGGTTCTTTTCAAATATGGTTAGGTAGAGAGAGAAGCTTGGACGGTGGAGTTGAGCGTTTAGCGCGCGTTAGATAGGGGCCCCTTAAACCTACGCCTGGGTCGCAAGTCTCAGGCACTGTTGAAGCTCCTCTCCCTGCAACGCGATGGCCCCGGCACCCGCATGGTGAATCCTTGGAATGCTAAGAGGTTTCATTTCGTTTCTTCTCTCTTGCAATCTATATCTGAGAGATTGTGGTGATTTCTATCTTTGCATATAAAAAAGTTGATTTACTTTCTTTTTTCCGTATTATAATTAAAATGTCAGACTTAGTTTCTTTTATGCATTCTATAAAACTAACATGTAAAAATTATATTTATAAAAATATAATAATATTTGTTCCCGTTCTTGGTGTGCATAATTTTGGATAAGTTTTGAAATTATATACTATAATTATATCGCGTAATGTTCAAAAACGTTAAAAAGATTTCAATGGAAACAGTTTTGGGGTTTATTACGGATTTAAGTTGCAAAAAGTAAAACTTTTTTCGGCAATTTCTATAAACTCTGAACGTAGACACTTTTCAATTTAAAGGTTACGCGATCGAAGCCGTTAATATACTTGAAAAGATATTCTTCTTTCTTTATTACCTAAATTACTATTATGCAAATATTTTAAAAGATATTTTTGAATAATTATTTTTATTTAATTTTAGATTTCGTATCATTAGCTGGATTTTTGAATTTGAAATGAGATTAAAACTTGCCGAATACGGAAAAGAATTTTGAATATTTTTCAGTTTCCAGGGGGATTTCCAACTTAAAACTTATTTTCGCTATGATTTATGATAAAGAATTTATAAATAAATTTTGGAGATCATATGAATATATTTCGATTAAAGATATTTGGTTATTCCAAAAAAATATAGTTGAGAGCTATACGATAATTATCGAAATGGACAAAAATGTCCGGATTAGTAGTTTTTATAGATAAAATTTATTGGGTCCAATAAGAATTAAATTGCTATAATCGCTTCATTGCTATTATATTGCTATTATAGCAGAATGCTAAGATATATACTTGGGATAAATTTATACAAGCAACACAATACATATTATATTTTAAGTCTGGATAAATATTTGGATGAAAGTGATTTTTTATAAAATTATCAACAATATCAATTATTAAGGAGTATTAATATATTTATGTACTTATTTAAAATAATTAAAATTTATAAATAATGTATATGGTCGCGTTTGTGGAATCCGAAGTCTGTTGATTATATTTACAAAGTTATATGATGAGTTATAACTTCAAATGCATTTGTAATCATGATATACTACCTTAATTTATATGTTTTTAAAATCCAATACTTATGTCTTTAAAAAGGGCAAATATTGTGGACTGCGATTCATTCAATCGATTGCATTAACTGAGAAAACATTGTGAACTGAAACTCTTGAAGTTTGAATATAAATCTTTCACTGCGAAGTCTGCGTTATTATTCTTAAACAAATAAGAAATGGATCGCAAAAATAGTCCCGAGCACGCTACTCCGACAAACACATATATTCATCGTAAAGCAGCAAATTGATTGCATTATTATCATTAACCAATAATACGAGGTCATCCTTTAGCGGGATTTCAATATCATTAATAGAATCAATGGAACAGAATTAATGGATTTAATAGAATTAATGAAACTTAATTTAGTTAATGCGTGATTTAGTTAACGCATGAATATTTAAATTTGTTACATAATATCATATAGATGGGACACAGTTTTTGGTTGATAAAGTGAACAATTGTTTCATAGCAATTATTATACTATGTTAAATGTATTAAAGAGGAATGTAATGTTTGCAGTCGTTAGCGATACTAAGTAATTTGGGTTACAATGATTGTGCACCAGCTGTTATTAATATAAACGATAGGCTGGTGTAATTAAGGAATTAATGAAACGTTTACTGAATAGTGATTTTATTATAATTAAAATAAATAACTGTTTTTGTTTTATCTTGCACAATTATATTCTATATAATGATGTTACGTGTAGTTATAAATATCGAAAGTAGTGAAAATTCTAATTTAATAACAATTAATTCATTGTCAGAGACTGGGATGCGATATTCTGTTTGTCTCAGATTTGAGTTCTGTATGGTATCGTAAGGCATCAAGGGTTTGATTTGTCAAACTAAAAACGAAGCATTTCCAGTTTTTCCTTCAGAAGCCTACATAGTTACTGTCATTTGGATTTCTGAACAATAAACTGGTTAATGGTCCCTATTTATCTTGACAATGCAAAAAGGGTACTGTTTGTGACAGTGGCTTTGTCTACGAAAATATATAAGGAATGAGGAAATAAGCGTATGATGAATTCATGAGTAGTACCTTAGTCTAGTGACTAGAGGAAAATATATTATATAATAAAATTGATTAAATAAAATTTAGGTAGAAATTCTAAGATATTTAACGTACCAACTCAAATTAGAGGATATTTGTGGGTTATTTGATCAATGCGGGTCAAACAGAATAAGATGCCAAATAACATACTTCATATTATACACACTGATCCCTTATTATCCCGTCGAGATCGATGTAATTGAATTTTATATGTATATATAATTTTATTCCTGAAGAATTGTTATCTATTTTCATTTGGTTTCTTCAACTATTATAAAGCAACTAATTATAAGTATTTGAAGAGAGATGTTCTTCGTTCTATCAGAAAGTTCACCTTGGATAAGGGAACCGGTTTAAAGTTTAATATCAGTAGACAAAGCGGACAAAGTCAACGTTAAAAGCTTTGAATTTCAAACGAAGTCTTTTCTAGCATGTTTTGTTTTTGAGATCTTTCAAAGATAAATATTGTCTGAGAAAATAAGTCAAAAATTCCGATATATATTTAACATGTTTTCTTGTGACTCATAAAATATTTTATTTGTTTGTTAGCAACGAATTTAAAGGACACATAAAGGAAAATAACTATATACGTATGAGAACATCATTGCGATTTTTAATTAAAATTTATTTCTTGATACAATAATGTACTCTTTACGCTCCTAATGTCTTTAAAACTTTAAAGGTCCTAACAGGTTACTTTTGTTTTTGCAATAACCGTTCTCGGTCTTATATTCCACAGCTTATTTATTATTTTGGGATCATTATGGTCTTAGAAATAACTCTGTGTCGTCATAAAGATAATGCGCATAATAATAATACCTCTTTTGTCCTCTTAAAGTCTTACGGTCTTTGGTATGGTTTTTGCTATATTAATTAATTAATTTATTTTTAAAAGTATATATAATCTACGATCGCGCTTATTTTTATTGCTAAATTCTTAACTCAAATTCCCAATAATATAAATAATAGGAATGTAAAATCAGTAAATTTTATGTTTTTATTTTTAAAGAATTAATATTAATTTATTAAATTATATTTCAAATTAAAATCAGTCAAAAAATCATGCAAAGCGTATACTCGTATGTGGACTGAAAATAAAACCACGATGAGATATATTTAATTGGAGACATGCAATTAGTATTTTATGTAATATATTATTAAAATACTATTAAAACCTTTTTAAAAATAAAATAACAAAGAGATAATAACATTTAATTGAATCGATTACTTTTTATTTCTGAATTTATTCAAAATATAAACTTTTAATTAACATTAACAAATGAATATTTAATATTATTTCTTGCACCCTTAATTAAACTTATTTATAAATTAATTTTTAATTAAATCTCAATAATTTTATTTAAAATTACAATTTTAATTCGATAATTGTCTTATTAGTTAGTTGCTTGCAAAATAATCGAAACGTCGGGAGTATTTAGTTTTAACAAAAAATAATGCACGCGTAAAAATAAAATATCCGACAAGTATTAGTTTCATTTAAATGTATAATAAAAGTTATATTCAGTACAAATGCTTGGCACAAGGAAATACTCATTTTATTGAACGTTTCTACTGAAATAATTCACTTGCTCTTAGTAAATCGGCTAACTTACAACTTAAAGTTTCCTATGATTTTATATTTGGCTTATTCATAGTTCCTTCATTCAAATGTATATATATGATAGCATTGTTTAAACGTCATTACTGTTTGAGATGTAATTTAATACTAGCTTAAATTTTCATTGTTTATGTGAATGGTCTTCAGGACTCTGAGTACCTTTGTTGTGATTTCTAGCTTATTTAATATTTAAATAGCTTCTGCATAGACATAGACCGTCTGGTATATCTGAAAAAAAAAGTTATCTCGAATATACTTCGATTTTACTCCGAGAAGAACAGATGAAAATGACGTCTGCCCGTCACTACAGTTGCTGCTGAGTGACCTAAACGTCGGGATTATGTAGTTGTTCAATAATAAAAAAAGTTTAATAGAAAAATCTTAGTTTTACTGAAATAAATACACGCCAAATTTTTGATATCATTATGGTATATCTGGTTACCAATTAAAAACTATTTTTATGGTCAGATTACATATGTATGTATTTTTTACTATCGAAATATATTTTTTCCACATTTACATTTAAAGCATCCTTTTTGTTAAGATAATGAAAAAAATGGAATTACATGCCATGTATAATATTTTCCTGTAACAGATATTGGCGTTGTTTCATGTTATAAATTCTGTTCTTGTTTTCAGGAAAATGATATACGACATTCCATATTTTATGACTTAATATGTTAAGTAAAATTATTAATTGCTTTTTTATTTTTTTAGAATATTGTTTAAATATAATATTTAATAATTCTACAGCTCTGAAGAATTTGATTTCAATGCTTTGTGAATTTTAACTAAAGAATTTTTTTAAATTTCAAACGTTGCATTTGAGTAAGAACTAAGGAAGAATGTTCAAATCATTTTACATCTCAGAAATATTCATTATAAATTGCAGTATAGAAAAATTCGTTACAAAAACCCTTAACCATTATATTCTCATCTTTTTATATTGCCACATAGTTTATACGTATTAAAGGTCAATTTTGATTGTAGCATTTACGTTGTCTAGAGTATTATTATAAAGGAAAAACACAACTATGATTTTCTTATTTTACTTTTCATCTCCTGTACTTGTACGTGTATTCACGATAACTGGGAAGTCGTAGAAACTTGCGTATAAAATAACTTAGAAAAACGCGACGCAGAATTTTAAAAAATCATAGCTCTTACGAGTATTTCAAATGCGTTCTCGCAGAAGTCTCAGATATCAGTGATACGAAGCTTTTAAAAAATTATTTATTTTTGTACCTGCTTTGTTATAGTTAATTTTTTAAAGTTTATCGAATGTAATTTGGTTTGTTCGTTAAGAGACGTAATTAAATAGGAGTAAATAATATAACACGTCTATAACCTTTTTTGAGTAAGTTGAAACGTAATAATTTTTTTTTTTAATTTTCAAGCTTTCAGTACAAGCAACCTATCAACGGAAACCAATTGTTACTACAGTTATTTATTTAAGTTATAGTTTTTTATCCTAATTTCTTGTAACTTTATATAAGATGCTATTAACATAAGAATACAATTTTTCTCTTCAATTATATATTTATTCAGTTACAGTTGTCTTTCATAAAAATAATGAGAAAAAAAAAGACCTTACAACAAACTAATAATATAAAATCATACAAAACGGTTAATGATTTCTTATTTATTATAATATATTATAATATATTGCTTAATTTATCATAATATATTGCTTCAAACGTATTTATAGTACTATAAATTCTCCAATACAAAAAAACTTTTACATATTTAGAACGTTATGTAATCCGTATCGTCCTTTAGATAAGATGAATATGTTTTCTTGTATCACATGACAAATTGTTATGTTATGCTCTTGGGCTCTGAAATTACAGATAAATTTTACATGTTACTTTATCATGGTTATATGAAACATTGTAAAGTAATAAGATCAAAAAACTACTAAATAAAATTAATGTTAATATTATATCTTTGATTTTAAGTAGGTATACCTTTTAGTTTAAAAAATTTATGATATTGGTAGTATAAAAAAACTATGAGCTTATTGTTTTTTTTCTCAAAATCTGTATTTAAATTAAATTTACGAAAACATAATATGTACACCCGAATATTCGGCCTGCCTTGAACTACTTCTATTTATTTATACATATAAATTCAAGTAAGTTCCATCTGTTTAAAAGGAATACGACTTATACTGAATTTTAAATCTTAACTAAGTACACTGGCTGCAGCCCCAATTCTACTTGTTATGACCGTTGTATAGTTCATAGCTAAAAAACGAGTAATGAGAGCTCAATATCTTGTGATGAAATAACAAAAAATCTTGTAAATTAAATTCAAATGTTCGCATTCAGAATCAAAAAAAATAATAGTCCCACTCTCCAAACATCCTTCCGGCTATATGATTCTGTTTGCTGGAATAATTTATATATTATAACAGAACGGGTACTTTAATTTTTGGAGCGTTATGGATGAATAGATAACAATCAACAAAGGTTGTGATTCGTGATTTATTATTACAAATCTTACATATTTTCACGTTGAAAAATATATAAAGATTTCGATGACAAAAGGAAGAAAAGAAATTGGTTTGTTGTTGAGAGCAAAGGAATACGGGATGAAAAAAAATCTGAAGTTCCTCGGATTGTTTGGCTTTTTCTTTTATCTATGGCCGATCAAAATGTTTCTAGTCAAATACGGAATCGGCGTAACATGAAGCCCATAAAACTGAAAATATTTTTATATTATAATGTAATATACTTTTTATTACTTAAAAAAAACTGTAATAAATAATATTATCAAGTGTTAGATTAGTTGATGAAAAATTCTTTACAGTATTATGTGCCGAGATTATTTAATTGCTGGTTGATATGTGATATTATAAATTTTTCAACTAAGATAGTATATTAAAATAGCAGTAAGAACTTATAATATTTTAGAGTCTGTATCGTTTTACAAGGTTTTAGACTTTTACCGAATTCTTGATTTTGAAATTTTCTTGATTTCTTGATTTTGAACTATATTGCAATGGATTGAAATTATAAAATGAATAGATTTTTCTTCAAATACCATTTTTTTTTATTTGTTATTTAATACAGCTCCATTGCTTGCATTTCCTAATGTGAGTGTTTTTAACTTTACTAGTCGTAAAAATTTTATAATTTTGTTCATGATTTCTCTCGACTAGTTATGGTTATGAAAATTTTACCTAAAATTAAACAATATTAAAGATTGAATATATTTCCCGTCTGCCTTAGATCTATTAGTGGCTTTTTGTCACATATAGAGGATCTGATCAAACTATTACTTGAATGCTTCCCTTTGTTATAAAATATAATAAGAGCCTTAGCTTTATAAGTTTCGTTCACAAAAGATCCTTTAGATCTCTGAGATCACAGTATATTAAACATCTGCGTTACAGATTATTGGAACATAGACGGTATCTTTAATAACAATGTCTATAAGTTTTTGTTATTGTGGGTGTGTTAGTGTGGGTTAGGTATTATTATTATTATTATTTAATTATTATTCAATATATAATTTATAATTATACCTAACCCACACTGTGCTAAGATAATTAAAACAAAAAAATGGCGCTAAAAATGTTGTAAATTGTTTGACATAGCTGGGCTTAAAACTTCTATTAAATCGTACGAGCCACCATTTTGTGAAATAATACTGACGCGACGTCAGCAGCACGTGTTTCCATGGTTTTAGCTTATACATACGTCATTTTTAATTTAACTAGTTAGTGTCAGAACAGCTCTAAACTACATCAACGCTTAAAAGTTTTATGTTACAAAACAAAATTTGTATATTTTGGCCTAGATATAGTTTAACAAGAGAGCCTAAAATTATAATAAAGACAAGACAACACTATTTGTGTAATTGGTAAGTTTATTTTCTGTATCTATGATGTATATTTGTTTCTTGTGTAGTAGTTAGGCGTTGAAACAACGTTTTTTATAAATTTGTTATTATTTAATACTATTGCAATATAAATTTATGTATGATTTAACTGTTTGATTTTTTTTGTATAATACGTTTTTAATACAAAATAATGTATTTCCTAACCAATAGAAGAAGCTCTGTAACTTATTATGGATAAAACATAAATGAAAAAACCTTGGAAAAATATTTTCCTTGAACCGATGCTTGCGTAGTCTGTGTTGTTTTTCGTTTTATAAATCCGCTCTCATTTTAGCTGAAACATAATGTGTGATATACAGAAACATTACGAAACGAGATTTATTATGAAATTTTTGCTTTACTGAATGTTTTATACTTTAAGTATTCATGTAATAGAATTACTTGTTACACTTCTTAGATCAGCGTTTGTAAGAACACGTGTAGCTTTAACATTTCGATTACTATCCAAACGTGTTAATAATATTTCGGCATGCGTTAGGAAACTTTGATCACGCATTCATCTCGTGTCCCTGTGATCAGTCGACCAAAGTATCAATGAGTACACTTATGTTAACAATAGTTATGGTTTAAGTAATTTTTTTAAAATGTATTTGTCTTGCATGTAAACCAATGAAATTACAAAAAAGATGTTAGATATTAAATTAACGTAGCATCTAAAGAAAGCTTCTATTTTGGATATGGAAAAATGAATGTTCAGATTATTTATCTTTAAAAAAAATTTAATCATCCGCAACATATTCATGATAACATTTATAATAATATTATATATAACTATATATATATAAAAGCTAGATAACACTATCAATGTCTTTTATTTTTATTTGTTATAATCAGTTCAGCCGTTTTCTCCCCCTGGGAGCGTGTATAAAAGCTTCCACGTCTTATAAAAGGCCACAAACTCGACAACTCTTTTGAACTCGCTAAATAATGTTAGCTTGGAATAGTCCTTTTAAAACTTTCACTGTAATGAAAACTAGAGCCTTAATTAAAATGTATGTGTTAAATTAAAATTTTAAAAGAATTATGTTATTTTTATAAGTCCCGTTAAGAGATCATTAAGACTTCCCTAATCTTATGTAGTCGAAGTTAATATTAATAATATATGAATTTTTTTTCTTTTGGAATGTAGTGGCAGCCTTAGTATTGGTACCCCGACAACATGCTTATAAATTTTTGTTTACGATGTGTATTACCTTAATTTCTTAATTTTAGTATAATTCCTCAAAGATTTTTTAAAATTTTTATAAAATTTTGTCCAAGATCAGGATTAACAAAACGTAAAAATAGTTTCAGCAAAAAATGCTTCACTAAACCAACTATCGGCAGTTCCAACTTTTAGAAAGCTAATCTTTTTGAATTTGTAAGATTTCGTAGATGTTAAGAACGATTGCTTCTAATACATGAAATATTTAATATTTAATATATGTACACCGTTATAAATAGATAAATGGTATTTTTATGATATTTTGTAAAAGCTAATCTTTTATCATTAGATATTTCTTTAAAATATGTAATCACTATGAATTATATTTGAGCACTTTTAAATATAGAATATATTTCGTCTTTATTATAGGTCAAAGGTAAAATTTAATCAAGCGGAAGGTGAGAATGACTCTTAAAGATATAACAAAGAAAAGGTTTTCATTTTCCCCTAAGGAAGGACTCCATGGTTTTATAAAAATTACTGCCGTGAGATTTGTGGTAAAATGCTTTTTTTTTAATAAGTAATAGAAACTTTTTAAGCAGAAGACAAACATTTTAAAAATATGCCTAGTGACAGTTAGTCTTAATTAAACTCCATTTTAACTTTAAAATATATGAATATGAAGAGCCATCAGAGCCACAATGCTAGAGAATTTTGGAGAGTTGATATTTATATGCAAAATAAACAATATATTAAAGGGAGTTTCCCAAATAATGTTTTATCTAATTATAAATTAATTAGACCAAAAAAAATATAGTATTATTCACATTTACTTTAATTTTTTGTCCAAATTATAGGATCACTGCTGTAGATTCAATCTTCAGAATATAAGGACACGTCTTTCAGACGTCTCTTGTCCGCAAGGGAGTTGGGGGATGGGGAGTAGGTAGCTGCTATGACAACGAGTGGTTTAGGATGCAATGTCGCAGTTTCGAAAAATACCTTTGAGATCGTCTTGAAGTTTGTGGTTCGATTGCAGGAAGATGAGGATGAGAAACATGAGATGATATTCTATTTTCTTTATACTAAATATCTTTCCTTTACACACCTTAGCCTTGACACAGAAATGGGTTTTTCTAAAATATATAAGATATTAAAAAAAATACACACATACGTCCATACATGCGGATATATTTGTCAGCCAGAATTTCGAAATCATTTTAACATATAAAACCTTTGTATATTTAATTTCAGGTATATAATAAGTTTAAAAAAGATTATGTAAAGGTTTATAAATTCTTATTTAACTTACTGGTGCTAATTTATTTAATACGTTATTTTTCTTCAATCTAAAGATTAGTATGTGTTATATCAATAAATGCGTAATGTAAAGAAAAATAGTAAATGTTACTTTTTGGTAAAGCCCATAATAAGGTTCAAAAGAATAAACTTGAGCCGGCAGCAAGAATAGAATATTTTAAAATATTATTGAAATTATTGAAGTTGAATCTTATATAAAAATACCATTAATTCTTATTTAGTTTTGAGACCTTGTCCATGTTTACAAGGAGCTGTGGTCAACTGGTTACAGCTAAAATAAGTACTATTAACAGCCGGGCAGTGATAAGAAAAGATAAAAAAAAATAACTTCTAACGATCAAGAAGAAAAATTATTAATGATTTAAAAATCACTTACAACTAATAATTTAACTTCTTCTTTTACATTTAAATTTAATTTTTCAATACATGAAGGTTATGTAATTTAACATTTAAATTTCGTTTTTTAATACATAAAAGTCATGTTATGTGACTTCCTTTGACGAGAGGATTGTTTTTTGTTAAAATACTGTTTATAAAAAAAGGAAAAGTATATTTGAAGCTTAACAAAATACACAAGTTTTCTTCGAGATCATATTTATCAAATAATTTTCATAAAATATTTAGATTTTGTTTTTTATTTTTGAATATATAGAAACCGTTAATTAATAGTGTCTTCATGATTAAGTCTCGGAATTTTTACCTTCACCGTGGCACAACACTGAACTAATTGGTTGAGCGTATTAGACCCTCCGGTATATTGGATTAAGTTTGGTGTTTTATTTCTCGTATTCTTTTTACGTTGGCTGCAATTCGATACCCGTATCATGGGAGGACACAAAGAGTAAAAATAACATATATTCAAGATGGCATCACTAGCCTTGGATTATCATCGAAGATAATTAAAGGTGTATGCAAAATGGTAACCTTTAAGTCAATTTCTAAAATCTCTTGGCTTGTGGGAGGTACATATGTATAAGATACAACTATATCTTTTAATAATGCCATACAACGCCGTCTTTGCTTACATATTCCCCTTTGTCGTTGATTTCAAGCCAAGAAATAAAACGTTTGTACAATATTCTTCTGAACCGTCTATGTAAATTTCTTAATTTGGTATTTGATCATGTTAATTATGTTTGTTTGTTACAAACTTTACGTTTTATATCAGAACCACATTATTAATTGCTAATTAATTTATACTCCAAAATTAATATTTAATGTAGTAATTCTAGTTGAAATACTTTTAAAGAGTTTTTGTTTTCTTTTTCGTAACTTCAAATTTTATATCATCTTCGCATTTTAGGATAATGAGAAGAAACCTCTTAGCAATCAATGTATTCACCGTGCAGGTGCCGGGTCCATCGCGTTGCAGGGAGAGGTGCTTCAACAGTGCCTGGGACTTGCGACTCAGGTGTAGGTTTAAGGGACCCCTAACTAACGCGCGTTAAACGCTCACCTCCACTGTCCAAGCTCCTCTCCCCACCTAACCATATTTGAAAAGAACCTACTAGGGCTGCCTTCGAAGTACGTTCCAAGAACGAATTGATGTGAGTTCTGGACAGGCCCAAGTCTTTTAGTAGGTTGTAGAGAGATTTAGCCGTTATACCTTTGGCTCCCACTTCTACCGCGTATAAATCCACGACCAACCTATTTCGAGTGAGATTGTTTGTGAGCTCTAATAACAATATTTTTTAGTATTCCAAAAAGATAATTCTAAAATTGTTTGGTTAATTCACAACAGTCATTAATTAATTTAATATAACCTCATCTGACACGATATGGAATTGTATTCCGCAAATAATAATCTCAGTATCTTAATAGTAATAGAATAAAAGTAGCAAGTGGTATGTTACAAATATTTGTTTCATGATTAATAGGCGAAGTTGTAATGAAATAGTTCGTGGTTTGTTTATCTACTTTGATATTATGAATTTTACGATGTGTTTACGCTACGAAGTAGAATAGGTATCAATTTACTAGCAATTTTTTTATCCTACATTATTAATGTATGCGTTATGAATTTCAGCCCTAGTCTACTGTGGTTTAATTTTATAAAAATCTTGTTCTTATCTTCAAACCGCAGCGCCAACAATCTGTTATTCAAATGCTTCTTTTAGTCTTTGCCAACAAATTAATCATTTTATATTTTTATTCGGAAGTTCTATATGATATTTAAAATGTAGGCCTGTTGAATTTAAAGGTATTTTACATGGTGTCCAATATAACAGATTAACTAGATCATTGGTTAGGTCACTAAATCTTAAAATATATTTATATAAAGAAGTGACAGAGAGCCGGTAAGTATGGAGCATTTGCTTAATACATGGGACAGTTGTATTTTTTTGTCGCAATAATATTTCTTTACTCAATAAGGATATTGATAAAAATTTGGTATTGTATATCATGTCTTCTTATTTCATTTTCGATTAATTTATTATTAGGAGACGGGAATAAAACATAAAAAAATATAATTATTATGAGGTTTAATAAAATATGATTATTTGGTTAAAATTGTCTTTTTCTAGGCTTAACATTTTTTAGGGATTTTTTCATCCAAATTTAGTAATAATTGTATTCTGGACTCTAATATAATAAAATATTATAGGGAATCTCCCCTACCTACCTAGTACTTTCCTATTTACCGTCTGGTCGGTGACTATTTATCAGCTATAGTTGTTAACATATACGTATTTACTTCACAAAAAGGGATGTCATATGAGGATCCTAAAAATAACCATAAATTTATACTCAAAGAGGACAGTAATCGTTTTTTTTTATAGACTTTTATATTATATAAAAAATGCACAGAATTCTCTGTGACGCAGTATCTCCTAATAAAAAAAAGTTTTTCTTAATTTTAAAATATTTTGTTACATAAACTTATCTTTATCTTTTATTTCTCTGTGTTAACTTAAAGCATTCTTTCATATGAATATTTTTTAAGAATGTAAAATCTTTATAGCTCACCGTACTTGTTAATATCACTTCAATTTTAATAGATTCTAAAGTTTAATTAAAACATTGACTAGACACCATCTTAAGCTGCATTAATTATATTTTCAATTACACTTGAGCTGAGTAAATGAATTCCAGTTTTATTTATTTTACGTTCGTAATATTTTGTAATTGAAACTTACCCGTTTCATATTGAAAGATCGAGCATTTTTGGAGCAGACGTCCCGTTTTACGATAATGTAATATATTTTTTACCACTGTAAATTTGAAAAAAAAAAAACAATGCAATACCAATATCGCTGCCAACAAAATGGGATGTCATATACTTTTTCAAACTCTTCAGCATGGATATAAAGTTAGTAGTAGATAGAAATAGGTTAATGGAAAAAATATTTTAGTTTTTAAGATTTTATTTAAAATACTAGTTATCAGTGTTATCACAACCTTTTCCTTGTCAATAGATCAGATATTAGAAAAGTAAACCATAGATCGTAGCTTACGCAAAGTGAACATGTCAGAGTGTGAATATTATTTGCAATCATTAAAAGATTACGCGCCCACGTTTTCATTGCCTTGATTCATTTCCATTTATTTCAAACACTCCACGGTATTTCTCGTTCGAAGTTTTCTGCAAATATTATGCAGTTCTACATAATATTTTAACCAAACTTGTAAAACACAGCCGAATGTAAGTCAAATTGTTAAGAAAATATTGCAACATATTTTCAAGCGGAAACTGAAAAACGTTTTAAAATCAAATTTATAAACCGCAAGGGCCTTAGATATTGTGATAGACCATTGTACGTTCAAAAAATTGAGGAAAACATTTTCAGGTATAGTGAAAATTACTGTGAAATTTTAAGAATATGTAGATATTCAAAGTGGTTACAAAATTGTCTTCCAAGAACAACTAGATAACCAAAATAATGATGCTTAATGCTAAGATTTTCTAAGTTTTCTTATCTGTCTTTAATTCTATGAAATAAAACGAAAATTTACCCTGAAGTACATTACTTAAACTGAGGTGATATTTTTTTTTTTTTTACAAATAGTGATTTATGTAGAATGATAAGAAAAAGTCAATTCAATGTATAAAATTAAATTCCTATCTTTTTTCCACTTAGCTCGAAATAAAAAAAGATAAAAAAAATCTTAACTTTCACTTTATTACTAGCATATATGACACGACAAAGTATTTTCGATTTATTAAATTACAATAATTACTTTGTTGCAGAATTGCTGCTCTTGGACTATAAGTTAGGGAAATGACTTGAAAGAAAGTAATTATTTTTGCATTCCTTTCGTCTTCGACATTAAAATAAAGACCAAAATTGTGTAAAATGTTGGAACCTTAGATTTTAACGTTTGTCAAAATGTATTTTCTATCTTAAAAATAGTTGTTAACGAACATGTCAAATAAATTAATCACAAATCTCAAATTTCGTTATACGTCGGCGCAACATGATTTTGAATATAGTCAAAGATAAAATACGATACACTGAGTACAATGGATGTCAAAGTCATAACAGTGTCGAGAGTTTGATATATACACCAAGAGCCAGGATGATCATTTACGACTCGTGATAGGCACGTTGAATATCAATTTTTTTGTGTAATTACGTAGACTTACGTAGACTATATATAGTTGAATTTGGAATCCGATTAATATTAAAGTACCCTTAATTATTCTCTATTATACTAGCTATCTAATAATGGTAGTTCTGTCAAAATCGGTATAGTAGTTTCAGAAATTAAAGAAAGGCAATCAAACATATTAAAAAATGTGAAAGAAGTTATTAACATATTATAAATAGACACTACATTAATTTTTTTATGTATTATTTGTAAATGAATTCAGAATATATATCATATATCATATACATAGAATAAAAATATCGTAATAAAAATAGAATTAAAATTTTCTTATATTTCAATAAAACTATTGTGTTATTAACACGAACTGAAAATAATAATTGTATAAAGCTATAACTAGTCTAATTTAAAATTCAATACTGAAAGATAAAAGAGTCGTTAAGAATTTAAACAAAGTTTCGAGCGAATGATTAATGTGAAAAATAGCACGTAACATAATTAAGATAAAATTTCTTTTTATTTTTATAAAAATAAATCTGACAAAGTTTATAATAAATTTATTAAAACAGAAAATCAAAAATTAACGAAACGATATCGGTTAACAGATTCGTCATTGCAGATACTCCCTCTTTGCTGACGTCATAAAGATTTCACGAAAAAATTAAACAAACGCAGACGTTGAATTGATGCAAGCCGATTTAGACCGTATACATGAATGGTTTTGCAAAAACAGGATGTTAATTAATATTTCAAAATGACAGCATATACGGTTTACGAGGAAAAGAAAGGTCTGGGTAATCAAGTTATTGTATCAATGATGAAAAGATCGTACTTGTATCCGAAATTCGTCACTTGGGCGTAATTCTCTATTCTAAACTAAGTTTCATCCCTCATTACGACACAATGGTCAACAAGACCACTAGAATGTTGGGGTTCATAAAACGCAACACCAAAGAATTTAAACGAACAACCTTTAAAAACATATTATTTAATGCGTTAGTTAGGAGCGTACTTGAATTCGGTAGCGTTGTATGGAATTAAAAGTGTGCACTACATTCGAACGGTATAGAAACTGTTCAGAGGACTTTCACCAGGCATCTTGCCCACTATGCGACCGGTATCGGTAGCAGATGCTCTTATAACGATAGGCTTTCCTTTTGTGCACGCTGCAAAGTCGAAGGACGTATGGTGGATTTAATGTTCCTACAGAATATAGTTACGGGTTCTTCTTATTGTCAGGATCTGCTTGAGCGTATTCGAATTAATGTCCCCAAAATTAATGTTCGAAGTAGATATGTATCGTTTTTTAATATTCTTAGGTTTACAACTAGGCTAGTAATGCAATCCCCAGTCGTGAGATTAATGGAAGTATAAAATAGTTGGTGGAAAGAACTGGGCTTCATCATCATCATCATCATCATCAGCCTATTGGAAGCCAGGAAGGAAGCGTTAATCACCACGCTTGCTCAAGACGGGTTGGCGATAATTCGAAATTATAAGTCCAGGTTTTCTCACGATGTTTTCCTTCACCGTCTGTCAGTGGTGTCTAAATACTGTTAGAAAGTACATATGACTAAGAAAAATCACATTGGTACTTGTCAGGTTTCGAACCCGCGCCTTCACGCATGACAGACGGTCCCATAACCTCCAGGCCACCACGAAAAGAACTGGGCTTAGATATCTTTAATGATAATCCTTGACGATTTAGGTATAAGACAATATTATAATCTATTAATAATTAGTTAAATTGCATGCAAGTTTAAGTTTATGTACATACGTTTTATTTTTGTACTTCACTATTTTTAAATGTGTTTTTTTTGTTATGTTTTTCATTACGATTATTAAATTATTATATTGTTAGTAACACGTGTTGTGTAAACGTTGAGCTTGTCTGTAATAAATATTAACAACAGGATTAGGCAACACTATTATTATATTATGATAAATGTTTGTGTTTATATTGTTGATGAGCCTTTAAATAAATTAATAAATAAAATAAATAATGTTTTATTTGTATCATGTTATTATTTGTTTTAAAACAATTTTTTCACAGGAATTATTTTTAACTTCTTGAATTTTTTTATACTCAAAAAGGTTTAAATGTATACGTACATAGCTGTCACGTATGCGACGATCAACTGAGCAAAACAAAAATCTTACCTGAACTCTTTGGTATATTGTATTTAATATTATTAATAATTTGTATTTTGTTTCAAAAACAAGAACGAATTTTTGAAGATTTTTTTTTTTACTTTAGCTTAATACAAAGATTCTCACGTGTATTCATTTAAACGAAATTAAGTTTTTTAGATTATTCTCTTTTTTCTTATTATTTTATAACTACATGAACTCGACTTTTTGGTACATTTACAGTACCCGTGATCACAGGTAGATGAGATAAAAGTGTCTGTTAGTTAGTCTTGTTATTTATCATCAAACGCTAACGATATCTTAATTTTCTCGCCTATTACTCTGGATTCACGCTTATGCGCTTACTGTGTCTTGAGATCTTGCAGTGTGGTCAAGTGCCTGCATGTATGTATTTGTAAGACAGGTACATATATAGTTAATCCTGGGGCAATTAAAATTAAAATAACATTATAATTTCAACAGAGAAGATGATTGGAACTTATCTACCACCTGGGACCTCTTATCAAAAATATAAAATCCCATGTCCATCCGGAGACATGTGTTTAAGTATATATATATTAGGGCGTAGTAAAATATGGCATAAAAATGGTAGAGCATGGATAAAATATCACATATGGGTAATATTACTAACTCTGTGGAATGGACAGTTTTTGTGATAATCAGAAGATCTCTGGTACTACACAAAAAATATGATAGTAAAAAATATGTTAGTACTGCTATTGTAATACGGAGGCAGTTGTCTTGATTTATCTAAAATAAACCTTTATGTTAATAGGTTTCATAAATGTTTCCTTTACTGCTGAATATGTTGAATAAGGTTTTGCTACTTTTCTTGTAACGTCTGGCTAGCGGTCCCTCATACCCTACATAACTAACTGTTTATAATATAGGATACATAACAATAAAAAACACTTCTAGGTTCAGAAGTCATTAATTTTATATACATTTATAAACACAATTCTGATTTGTGAATTAAATTTTCATATTACGAGTACGTCATGTTATTACTTTTTGTTTAAAAACGTGGTTTGCATTTAAAAAAAAAAAACTTGGAACGTCATCACTAAATTGATTGAAATTTATTTTTCAGTTTCCATATAAAACTAGAAAATTTCTTTCGTATTCATATAACTTACATAATTCAATGAAAAATGTCATTTTAAAATCAGGAGAATAGCCTAAACTTACGTAATGGTTAAATATAAAATTCTTTTTACTTAAGTAATAAATTGATAGAACACTACAATTGGGTTAAAAGCTACGAGTATATACTCGGACTTATAGTGTACAAATTTAATTGCAAATTATTCACAATCTTATAATAATTTGATTAAATCTGATTTAATCAACTTTGATTGGCAATTTTTTCTATATAGTATTGAAAATATCTCAATACTTGGTCATTATTTTGAATCCACATTGAGTTTTTTTTGTGAAAGAGTACATACATTTTACAATGAGCAACGTTATTAAATAATGACATTGGCCCACAAAATCTGTGCAAATATAATATAACAAATAAAATTTTGTATTCAGGATACTTGAAACTTCATTTTAAATTTTTCAATAAAATAAATATACATAGGAATGAAAAATAACATGCGAAATGTAAGTTCGGATGCGGTCATCAATCACTTTAAGTGGTAGAGCAGTGAGTGCTGTATATGAACTCTGTGTGCCGCTGTACCGCATTAAAATAACATTTATAATACGAATGTCTGGGTATACAAGAAAGGTTAGTTATAAAACGGACAAATTTGTCGATTTTATTACTAAAAGATCTTATGTTTTTTTTTTTCAAATTCGTTATTACGGTTATCTTAGACGGGATAAAATCATTGATAATAATAACATAGCATGAAAAAAACCATCAAAGTAGTTTACACCTCAAAGTAAAATATAACAATTTATCTTAAGTTTAAAATATCCATGAATTATATAGAAAGGTTTTTATTAAATTTTTATACGAAAAATCCACAAAAAAATGGTACTTTGGACTATAGAATTATAAAGGTATTTTTGAATTTTTATGTCGAAAAGCTATCGCTATGATCAAAATTTAAAAGGCAACTATATCGCAAAAATATTTTCCAAATTAATTCCATGTCGATGTCATCTCTGATCATCGATTAAGGTTTCAAAATATAAATGACGTGTAGTTTTAAAATAATTATAAAATTTTAAACATTGTAATATTCGGAACGTTTTTAACTCTTTAATAATAGCTTTTAATTTCTTTATTTAACCTTTTCTTCAATAATATGTGCTTGTCTGTCTATTAAATTATTCTATATAAAAATAGGGATAGAAACTTTAATTCGTGGAAGGCACTTGTTTGAATCGATTTTTCAGTATGGATTTCCTCATGGGCAGAGGTGAGACGTTAAAAGCTAGCCGTTGGCATCATATCAAACAGTTCCTAGGGATACGTCGCAATATATAGGTTACAGAGTTTACAAATACAGACAAGTTGTGTCCATTAATTTAACGGTTCAATGCCACTTGAGAACACGAGATCATTAACAGCTATTTTTTAAAGGGATCCAAATTTAGAAGTTTATCGGAATGCATCAGCTCAGAAATGACAGCAACACTCCATGTAAGGGTGGATTAACGTTTTAGATACTAGAAATATTTATTCTAGTGCCGCTCATTGACTTGAACTCATAAACCTCATAGAGCTGACCGTACCATAACTAGTATCCTGGAATTCAAGCAGGACTTAAACACTTGTATTTTTTGATAAATACACGGTATTTTTGTATTATGTATAATTTTTATTATATCCATAGAGTTGCAAAAAAGTTTGATGGGACTTTATCGGTTTTTGACACTTAAAATGACTTATTGTATATAACACATTAAAAAAATTTGTGATCTTCTACTTACAAACCGAAGTTTAAAATATTTTTTGTAAATTTTATCTGTCGGTACTATGTAGCAACGTGTATTTTTAATTATTCGGATAGATCGCGTCTGTAGAGACCGCGTCTGTATTATAAGCGAGTGCATTTTTAGGTCAGATTATGTTACCAGCTAAGTGATAATGCTTTAATTGTTTTTGTCTCGATGGTTAGGAAGTAACTTGTTCTTACAAGTTTTACATAGTATGTTTCACTTTTTAAATATTGATGTTGCATTTAAATAAATAAAAAATATACTTTTAATTTTTATTATTCAACTGGCTAAAATGAAAGAAAAAGTATGTTTTTAATGGCCAGGCACAAATTATAACACTAATATTATTTAACGTTTATTTAATAAATAGTTTTAGATAACTTAAACAATAGTAACTATTAGATTTACTTTATTTTATTCTTGTGACTTATTATTGGATCTAATTGCATATTGTATCATTAAAAAATGGAAGCTAAAATTAATCCTTTCTGGTTTTAAAAACGACATTCGTTAAAATAAAAAAAGCCAAAAAGCGTTTTAATATGTAATAAAATTTATAAATGAGGGTTTTTCTCTTTCGAATTTATAATTGGGATGACAAAAAGCCTCATTACATTTTTTAAAGCTACAGTTTATTGAGTTTACAAGTACTTAAATCGGTTTATAGCTGACTATTATATGTATATCATTACAATTATATTGAGGGTTGACAAATTTAGGTTCAAGAGTTATAGAAATTGGAAGCCTTTTATAAACCATGTAAAATTATAATTCGTATAAAGACAACTTGACTAAGATTCAAGATATATTTTTCACAGATAGAGCCACTGGAAAATTACTGTATTAATTCATTACATTGCTTTTGTGATTTTTTAAATAAGAAATAAAAATAATTTTAATAAAATATGCTATAAAAAAATTAACGCTTTTTTATGTTGGACTTCTAAAATATTGGTTTTTATTTCGTCCTACATTGTGTCTTTGTATGTGTTCGCTGATGACTTCATCCGATTTAATGATTCGTATTTCGTTGGAAAGTGTTTTATGTATTTGATATCAAAATTATACCTTTCAAATAGTTCGATTAAAAATAGAAAGACGCTTTAAATTTTGATATAAAACTAATTCATTGTTTCTCAATTAATACTCTGGGTTCATTTACGTAAAGGTGTATTTATATACGATATGAAAGTTGCCAGAATAATCTTTGGAAACATTTAGTTTCTACAACAGTTAGTTTTTAAATTTATCATTATGAAACTAATTTTCTTAAAACAATATTTTTAGTTACTTTTGCTCGCCCATTATTTGATTGGTCACAAAATCTATGGATACTCTTTTTAATTAATGAAAAATTTATTTCCTAACAAACTATTTAGATTCCTAATCAGCAATAAAGTTTAAAACTTATTTTTCGTAATTTTTTTGATTGTTTTGAGGTTAATTGATTGCTTTGAAGTTGTTTAAATAATTTGATAATTTATTAAATTAACGACACAAAAAATATATATTCTATTCATAAATGGAAATTTCATATTCAAAATTCAATAATTTAAGTATTAACTTGCAGTTTAATTGACCTAGACACGTATTTTCATGGTACGTACGTGTGTAATAACAACGTTAAATATAAACAAAAAAGGCCTTTAAATATTTTGAATTAAGTTTTTGTATAAGTGGTTTTGGTAATATTTTAAATAATTGTTATGAATGATTCTTGAAGCGCTTGTCTTATTTTATTTGTGGATCATCAATATTGTAGTCGAATTATTTTAAAGAGTCTTGTTTATGTTTTATATAACATTATTCAACACAAACCTGTCACGATTAACAGATGTCATGATTAAAAAATCTAGATGTTAATGGAATTAAAAAAAGAAGAAGGTTATTAAATTTGACACTTTATTTTTATATGTTTTAGCTAATATATATTAACGTGGTGTGTTTGTAAATCGACTAAAAAGTTATATAGTCATTATTTAATAATTTCTATCTAACTTAATCAAATTATTTTTTACTTTGTAGTGTGTACATTTATATTTTTACTTTTTATTTTCCTCTGTGAAGTAGGTTTTTTTTTATAATAATATTAAATTATAATATAATAAAACTGCCAGGTCTTTTATAGCTAAAACTAAATTATAAATGCAAATAAACGGAAACGTTCTTTGAAACCTTCACTTATGTTGGTATATATATATTATATGACTTAATTAAAAAATATATAATGACAGCAATAATAAAGTTAAATTTTTATCGAACTAATATTGAGCTGCCAATATCGTCTCAAGTGCTAACTCATGTCATGTTGCTTTCTCATTATTCTGGATGTTACAAATTTTTCAGTAAAAATATTATAACAATGACAAATTGTTACATTATATTCACAACGAATTAAAAATATATATTCTTTATAAAAAGCCACTGAGAAGCAACTTCAAAAAGTTGGATCAAGGCTCAAACTTTAAATTACTCAATGATCAGTTTCTAAAGTAAGACAAATTATGTAACATCTGATTTAGTCAACATTCTCATAGATTTTTCGAAAGTATTCCCATTAAAGACCATCGTAATATAATTTTGAAAGTATGAATCATAATATATTTTTAATATTAAATTAATGTTATTAAAGAATAGTTTGTCTTATTTTTACACTATTTAATTTAATTGTAAATTTTACTCGATAACTTTCTAAAAATGTGCACACATTTAGGATTTTGTATGACCAACTCCATCAAGGCATATTAATTGGATTTTAAACGGCAGTTCGAAAATTATTCACGGCATGCAAATTAAAGCTTTCCCAGCACATGCCACTGTTTTCCATGGTTTTTTATTTGTATATGCTCAAAATATAACACTTTAAAATTTTCAGGTCATTTTAAATGAAAAATCATATATTTTGATCAATTGAATACTAAATTAAAAATCTATACAATATATTGATTTTTTATGTTTATGTAGATTACGCTACAATTAAAATTTAAAAATTTGCTAAACTATTTGTGCAACGGTTATGATGTTATATAAACAAATTTTAATAAGAGAAGGTGTTTAATTCCGCTCTTGTGTTGCACGCCTTTATGAGAACTTGATTGTTTTTTTGTAATGCTCTATTAAAGTAAAAGTAGTTTGATGAAAATTCTTATATTCCAAAACCCATTACGTTGTGGTTTACCTTAATTAAATCTTAATCGAATAGCAATATCTAATATTAATAATTTGAATTGTTTTATATGACATGGTATTGTTTTTACCACGTATGAATTATAAAGATATTAGATATCATTGTGTAATAATAATTCATTATTAATAAAATATGTTTATTTTTGATTTTTTATATTACAGTATTATTAACACAATATAAAGATTGTTTATGGTGAAGAGGCCAACGAACAGATGGCCTACCTGATGGGAAGTAGTTACCGTCGCCCATGGATACCCGCACCATGGTGTGGCGGATATGTTGCCACCATTAAGGTGAAGTGAATGATGTACAGATGCTGATGGTCCAATAACAATCTTGTCAAAGAGCAGTGGCCCTTGGTCTGAACTGAGAGTCGAGTTTTGTTTTTCGTTGGCACAGGGTACAGAAGGGCCCCCGATCTGACTCGCAGTTGTACAGTCTCCCTAGACCCTATAATTATGTAACACTCTCACACCCTCAAACCTCAAACTCTCACACTCTCACACCTCCAAACAGACTTATGCTAATACAGAACAGAAGGAAATCGCACACATTAACATTCCAGGAGAGGAAAGGGTGGGAACAAAAAAAGGGCATCCGGCTCTCTCACTCATCGGACGAAACACGTCGATCTTATATGAGAAAGATATAAAGATAAAATAATTTTGAGTATTCATTTTATTATTATATTTTCTTTACAGTGTTCGAAACGCGATACGATAGTATGATCGAGATGTTAGTGTTTAATTCATAATATTTATTTTATGTTCCTTGACTTTACTTGAGATTGGGATTATATAATAACATTGTCTTCGACATTGGAGCATCTTTCTGTATTATATTTGTTGAACCAAAATAAGGCAAAATCTCAACATTATTATTGTTGATACAGTTTTTTAATGAAAGTATAAAATAAAAATTACTTACCTGAAACCATAAAAAAAGATAAATTATTAAAAGTGTTTTTTCAAATAAAATAAAAATTGAAATTTTATCTTTTTACAAATCTTCAACTTAATGAGAAAGTTTGGAGTCCAGACTAAGTTTAAAATTAATTTGGGTGAGCTTTGATTTTTTACAATTCAAGACTTCAATGTTAGAATTTTCACTCATGATTATTAAATATCAAAGAGGTGACCGAAATATAACAATGTAGTGTCTACTTCGTATAAAATACTTCATCTGATCTCTAAAGAATAGAAAGAATGAGATAATATTAGTATCCAAAAAGAAGTTCGTCAAAGAAGAAAAAGCTAAAAGTCTGTTTTAATTTTTATCAAACAATTTGAAGTTGACGTGAAGTGAGACCTTCACCCCTTTTTAGGTCGGTTAATAATATTGCACAATATTTATAACAAAATATGTTTTCCACAAGCTTTTTTTATGTATTTTACTCAGACTCAGATAATTGTATAAACTCGTATAGAACTTGTATAGAACTCATACATAGAAACTATTAATGCATTTGGTTTTGTCACATTCTATGAAAGCATAAAAGATATCTATGAATAAATTTTAAATTATCGTTTAAGACCATATTTATATGCTTAAATAGAAATGTTCATATGAGAATAATGTATAGTCATAATACATATCTTTTGAACAAAGTGAATTAATTATATATATATATATATATAAAAAACAAATACATTTTTGTGTAATAACCGTTTAAGATATTTTCTTATAAATTGTAAGACAATTATATAGTTATCTCTAATTATAATGATATGTAAGATTTTCACGTGTACATATTTAAATGAAACTAACTTTTTCGGATCCTACGAAATTTTTTATTTGTGTCAGACACTTTCATCTCGTCTGGCAGTGATCACGGCTGCTGCAAAGGAACTGAGACGTCGGTATTATTTTATATAAAACTTCAAAAGAAACTTCAAGTATCCGAAAAACTTAGTTTCATTTAAATGTGTGTGTAATAAGTATACATTGATATAGTTTGTAAAAAATGTATAAAACGTATGACCAAATCAAGAAGTTAATTGTTCAGCTTAAGTCGTCATCCCACTGGTTAAAGATGTTTCGTCATTTGTTTTTGAATTTGGACGTTAAATATTAAGTGATTCAAAATCATGAGATGGTTTTGGAAGAATCTAAAAATAATTATATTTATTACAAGAGTTTAAAAATGGGATTGTCACCGAGGCATAGTAATAAAAAAAAAAGTGAAATTCCTTATTTTTAAGCAGGTTCTTCGATAAATTGTTAGTTGAATATTTTTATTCTAATAACCACATGTTATGAAATAAAAAAATATATAGGAACCTGCCCCTTATCAGAATTATTTCCTTGTTCGATAGTGGCGTAGGTTAACGGGCGAGGAGAAAATAATTAACACTTGACGTGTAAGCGACGTTATAATTCAAATAATTAATTAACACACACAACAATCAACTAAATACAATAACCAAGGTTCAGTTACAAAGTTCGGACTCAATATTAATCGAAATCACATGACAACGTGGCGTATGCGCCTCATACGACCGGACTAATTCACCGATTCAAGCACGATACCGCCAGTCCCCTGAGTCTCGTCAAGCGGACTGTCACTTGAAGGCCTCTATCCTTCCGTTAGTGACATTTCCTTAGCTAAATCGCTAAAACTACCCGCAATCTATCGTAAAAATAATGAATTTAGTCTCTAAAATTACTAATGCGTCGTCAAATATGTAAAACTTTTTTGTGTTTGTTTGTTTGTTATGTGTTTACGATAGACGTAACAGTTTTAAGTAAAACCGACAATTTTAATTAAAGCTTCTCCTATCTAGCTACAATCCACCTTTACATTACTTCATTAACAGAAGTTGATAAAAGGGTGTTGTTTTACAAAACTAACAACTACTAATTGGCGACATGACTCCACATTTTGTTTATACTCTAACAACATTTATATCAACAAGCTGCTATTTGTGGATACTAATTAATTAAATTTAAACTTTATGTACAACGATATCATTAGTTAGTTATGTAAACGCCTAATTTTTAATGATACCTCATATGGTTTGTTCAAAGGTAAAGGATCAACAGAATTTCAGATTAATATCAGGTAGTTATTAGTATAGAAGTAGAAGAAGAAGTAATAATATAAAGAAATATCTATTCACTTCATGAAAACATGATCATAATATGCTTAGATTTTTAATGATGTAAATTAGTAATAGTTAACATATTTTTTTTTATAAATTTAATACTACGAATTTTGTAAATAAATATAAATTAAAAAAATTCAATACTAAAATAATAAAGGCTAGAAATAAAAATTACACCAAAGCAAAAAAAGTCTCTAAGGGTTGCCTTTTTACTTGTAAATTATATCTGAAATGCCGAGGTATTGTGTGACTTTTCCCTCTCAAGGGATTTGTTAATTACCTTTTGAATAAAATAAGAATTGTGTAACTTTTTGTGGAAAGGTGGTCATAATAAATAGTGTAGCACAATATCATAATTAAAATGTATAACATTATACAATTTTTAAATATAAAAAAATATTAAAACAAAATACTAATTACTTAGGTGGTAGAGCCTAGCTGTGGTCTGCTGACGATCACTTCTGCCCATCAAGTAGGCTTTCTGCTCGTTTGCCACCTTTCACATAAAAAAATCATAATTGAAAGTGATTAACTGTATTTTTGTGTACTTATTTATTAATTATTATCGTACGGGGAGATTTTTTTTCTCTAAGATGTCATTTTTCTAGCAGTATTTCTATTTAATTTTTTTGAGAAAATTGTTAAAGCTGAAATATACGCGATAGTATTGTTTTTAAGGCAAAGTAAGCTGAGGTTGGATAGCAATATCTTAAAATATGAAAGAACCATTTAAAATTATACCTACAAGTGATTAAATAGCTTTATTCACAGCCAAAAGTTAGCTCCTACAGATTCGAGCGATCGTGAAAGCTTTTCAACACTACGGTATTAGTTTCCCTTTTTATTATATTTATAAAATTTTATTTAATTTTACCGTTTTTTATTATATTGATTAAAATTAGAGATTTTACTAGAAGTAGAATTTTCTTTAAGATCAAATAAATGTTGTGACTTAAAACTGGGTATACTTTTTATTTAATTTATTATGGTATAAAGGTTAAGGCTCAATGAGCCTTTATACAAAGTTAATTAGCAGAAAAAGCTGCTAGCAGAAGCTGGTTAGATATATGAATGACGTTTTTGTTACCACATGTTTTTATCTTTCCCCTAGTAAAATGCACTGAAAAGAGTGAGTGTATATATATTGCGTTTGAGTTCTTTCCACTAAAACTATATCCCCAGCTGCCGGTAACTTCCTTTCACCCGGTCTACTAATATTTAGGTAAATAATTTAAACGTCCTTGCCAAATTTTATTTAAATATAAATAACATAGATAATTGCTAATATTTTTTTATATTTTCAGAAAAATGGTCAATATTAGGCAGCTTTATTGTTTACATTAGGATCTTGTATAATAAATTAAACAATTGTAATGAAAAAGTAACATAAATAATTTTATGTAAATATACATATGTGTACTCAATGTAGGTAAGTTATTGATTTTACTATTGAAAATTAAGGAATACAGAAGAATAACACGTTTAATGATAAGACGATATACATACATAATGTAACTAAAACAGCCATTGCCACTTTAGAATTCAGGTTTGTGAATAATGCAATATTCATACATTTTTTTCGTTTCCTTAACAGAACTATGTGTAGGAAAAAACAAGTGACGGAAAATAAACAAATCACTCAATCCAAAACGATAACAAACAAGACTAAATTACTATCACATTTACTTGTCAAATTATTATTTCAAAATCGATTATAAATATTCATTAAGATTATTAGTTTTAGGCTGGTTTTAGTTTAGGGTAATAACATAAAGACGAACAACACTGCTTTTATTTTTTTAAGGATTTTTTTTGTGTAAACTATTCTAAGACCGAAAAGCTTTTCCACATAAACTCCTTTGTTTGCCAAGAAAAATTTTCGAAGTTGGACTTGAAACGTACAATACATAAAATTTTAATAGAATTTTGTGATCCTCTGAGATACAGTGAAAATGTTTTATGTCAATAAAGTTCCAGTGTGCTCGAAGATTTCTTATCCACAATATTTGTGTTTGAATTGAAATTATTCATCAAAGAAAATTTATCTTTTGAAATAGTTAATGCAAAACAACAAGTAATTAATTACGTTTAAATGAATAAATCTAACGTTTTTCTTACATACTGAATAAATGCTGTATATTATATAATATTATATCGAAAAATAAAATACAGTGTTACTTGATATTAAAATAACGTGATCTACTCTTCTATATTGTTTTCTCTTTGTAAAGCTTCATACGGCTTCTGTGTAATTAAAACTCTCATTTGAGTCGTAAAGTCAACTAATATTACTGCTATTTCTGTTGTAAGCTAAAATTATTTTTAGATAGAATTCTATTCGCTCTCGAGAATTGAGCGAACATATAAATTTTCTTTGTAATACAGTTCTATCAAAACATATTAATTAAAACAGAACAATAAATCAAATTATTGCAAAACCTTCATCAGTATTGCAAAGAAATGAAACATAAATATTCTGTAGTGATAACGAAGATTCAAACAGACAAAATAACTGACAGATACTGTCATTTCGCTTCCCCGTTAACTGTAACATATAAAATTTCGATTTAATCCAAAATATACGGTTTAATTTGAATCCTGCATAAAAACTTTGTGATATCTTCTTATTAAGTACAAATTTTTACCTGTGACTTTTGACTGAAATTTGACTGACAGAGAAATTTATAGGGTTTTTTAAAATAATAGATATAAAACCAATCGACAGTGACATCTACTCCGAGTGAATTAATACTATAAATAAATGAAACGAAGCTGTTTTTGGATAACTCCCGTTTCTATTATTTTATTTCTACATTTTTCCATATATTTAGACAACATTTCAGTAGTCTTGATCACGGGGGAAGTGACGAGGCCATCACATTTGGAAAATGTAGAGATGAATCAATAAAAAACGTGTAGTTATTCGAAATTATTAGTTCTACATAAGTTCACATATAAGAGTGTACACGTGAAATCATGGTATCACACAGTCCAGATAAAACCTCTCAGCATTCCATGGATTTATCGTGCGGGTGCCGGTCCATCGCGTTGTAGGGACAGAAACTTCAACATTGTCTGTGACTTGCGACCCAGGTGTAGGTTTAACTATCTAACGCGCGTTAAACGCTCACCTCTACCGTTCAAGCTCCTCTACTAGTACTACATACTATATTAATATTAGAAATATGAGGACAAATATTACTATCTTTCGTAATATAATGTATAGCTACATTACTATTTTAGTCTATTAATACTACAGACATCCATACAACCATAATTCTATACTCCGTACGTCCACAAACACTTTCGCCAATGGTAAGGTTTTTACACAAACAGCGTTTTCCTTGAAGCGATTGTTCAAAAAAAGGGCTTCTAATTTCTTAGGAGAGGATTAAGTTTTATTCAAAGTTTTTAAACATAATAAATAGAAAATTGAGATATGTATTTATATTTTAATAAAAATCCTCTAATTTAATTAAATAAAATGTACTCTACAAACACTGATACAAATAACGTTCAAAGTGTTTAAGGATTAAGGATATATTAAGGATAGTCTCACTCGAGCCGTTACAGGAATCGGACCTCTTCAAAGTAAGGGATTCATCAAACCGTCTACCTACAAGAGTCAGATCCTGACAACATTTAAGAAAATATAGGCATTGGTGATGTCAGTTATGCTGACGTAACTCTTTTAAAAAACGACAAATCGGTTATAGTATATTTACTAATTGTGATATAAGTCGTCACCATTCTACCATCGCTCTAGTCACCGTAGGGTTGGATTTCATCCATATCACCTAGATGCGTTTAGTTGCAAGGCTGTACGTGTAGGATGTGTAGAATGTGGAATGATCTTCCAGCCGAGGTTTTCCCAGAGAGCTACATTATGGGGTCTTTCAAACATCAAGTGTTCAGGTGGCTCCTTCACAAAAAATGTTGGCAACGCATCCACAGCATCCCTTATGTTGCAGATGTTCATGGCCGACGGTGATTACTTTCCATCAGGTAGACCGTCTGCCCGTTTGGGTCATATAAGAAAAAGTTCTAGTTACAATTTCTTATTGATTTATTTTATCTGCTCCCCCATTTAGTTCGCTTCATTATAAATAAATATATTACTGATTTCATTTTAATTTAAATGTAATCTTGACATAAGGCACTCGAAAATGTAAGGCTGTCACGTTCAGTTACGTGCTATCAGAATGAACCCGTCGGAATGATTCATTTGTAATAAAGGTTTTATCTGAAAATCTTAATTCCGTTCTTATTTTAATTTTTTTGTTATCTATTACGTAATATATGTTTGTTTTTCATAATTTTCTAAGGCATACATTTGTATGCTGCGTTTAAGTCATTGTTGTTCGTATTAATAATATCCTAGTGATTTTATCTGGCTCATCTTTTTTATTATCTATTTGTATATATTTATATAAAGTTCAATATATATCAAGTAAAGAGCAACAAATTTAAGGACAGGAATTTCCAATGCGTGTTCCACGAAACTCCGGTTCAAGTAAAGGCTGAAGAAACAATATACCTTTATTATTCAAAAAACTTTGAGGCGTTTAAAAGAATTATAGGGAAACGCTTTGAGGGTTGACCCAAATTTAAATCACTCCTTTTTTTTCGCAAATTCACTTAACTGTGAACGTAAGTCATAAAGAAATTTAATTTTATTTGATGTACATGAAAATTTTATATTAACTGAAGCTAAAATTTGTGCGAAGTTTTTCAATTAAAACGGTTTTTGTTTATTTGTAAACGCACACGGTAATATTGTTGTCAAAATCGCCACAAAGTTTTTAAAGAGATTTGAAGATAATGTTTACTTACAATAAAGCATATTGATTCACTGTTATTTAAGGTTTCATTGAGTTGGTTTTAAATTTGTATTCTAAAAACATTTCAATTCGAAATTTATATAATAAATAGAAATTATAATGGTTTCTATATAAACGATTTTGTATCCTTTGTGGTTTCCTCATCCACAATACCTCTAAATTTTATTAAACTTTATTAAGATCTAAAAAAATTAAACAATTTATCCATTATAATTATTAAAACAGATTTTAACTTGGTTATCGTGATTTATTTGAGCTCAATTACTTTGTGTCCATCAACTCAAGGCAAGTCAAGTCTATCGCTTTGTCCTAAACCGTGGCACTGCTCACATACTGTAGTGTGCTTATAGCCTTAGACCATGTTTTCATCGTTGTACTCTAAACAAACCGAATCCGCTTCTAATCAGTAGTATTAATTGACCTATAATGTGCGATGATTCAAAAGCGAAAAACTATTATTGCCCCGTTTGTCGCGACGATGTTAAGTTGTATTAAGCATACAGGAGCCAATTAGCATTAATTCAAGAACTATAAAAAATTTTTGTTGTTGTAACGATGTTCGTAAATTTTGTTGAAAAAAAATATATTTTGAATACCTTTGGACTATTTACTCAATTAATTAATTTTGTTTTCAATGAAAGTATTTTGGAAATTTGATGGGTATAAAATATGTTACGACATCTCGGTATGACGAGCTTATCTCAAGAAATAAATTTGATTAAGATTTCAACAAACAATATTATTTTTAGGCATGTTTTTGATTTAAAAAGCAATACGTAATTTGAGTAAACGTAAAACGAAACTCTATTATTCATGTCATGAAACCGCTAGCACCAAAACTGGCTTTACGCAAATGTTAGTATTGCTTTAAATCTAAATTTATAGTACATACGTTCAAGTATACAAAATCTAATTACAAATAGCTTTAAATCCTACATAAATGTTACAATTGTCAATGTAAAAGAGGTAACTATTAAGGGTAATTTATAAAATACTTAACATCTGCAGTCGTTTGCGATACTTAGTGATTTGGGCCGCAATGCTCATGGACCGGCTGTTATTAATACTAACGCAGGCTGCTGTAATTACAGAATTAATGTAACGTTAGCTGAAGAGTGATTTCGTAGTATCGTTAGTAATATTGTAAGTAATCATCTGTATTGGCTAGAATACATTTTAGTATATTGAGCTATTAGGTATATTTCCAATTATATTTTATTAGGTATATCAAGATGTAATGTATAAAAAAGATTACTTTCCTGTAGTATTGTTGTAACGAAACAATAGGCAGGAACGCTTAAAAAAATTAACTACAAAAAACCACATAAAAAGAAATTATTAATACATTTAAACTGAGCTCATTAAGAAGTATAGTTATGTAATTTTAATAAAATTTGTAAAAAATCTTTTCACGATATTTCAAAATCAATGCGGTTCTTTCAATATTTCTGAAATATTTCAGTGTAATGTTTTAATATATGAAAATTGAAACTTAAACGACAACTTTTTTGATCTTACTAATGAGATCATGCTACTTATCCCCGATTCTTGTAATTGTTTTTTTGGGTTAATAGTTTTTTAAGAAATATACGATGTTTAATGCAAGTCTTTACTTTATTTCGAAAGAACATTTTCAGTATTTTTTGAGCTGAAACAGAGAGCAACCATAGTTAAAAAGGGATCTGAGGCTGTTTTTGCAAAATACTCTCTGTGAGAACTAACTTTTTATATATTTTATGTTCCCTATCAATAGAAAAATTACCTTTCAAGAACAACTTTCATATGCTTTTTATGGTATATTTTACTGTCCATCTGCTGCAAATAGTTTTTTATTAGAGACATTGGCAATTGATTAAATTTGTAACACAAAGGGGGCAAAATATTGGGGTTACTATATAAAATTTTACAGTTTAATGTGTGTTTTAATATTGATAGAGATAGAACCGAAGTACTTTTATTGATTCTTTTAACTTCTAACCAATATGTAACTTAATATTGACAAACTGTATCTTGCAACTCGTAGGATACCTGCATCTAAAAAAAGTTTAAAGCCGATATGGTCAGCTTTAGGTATGGATTTTACTTTCTAACTAATAATGTTGGGAATTTTAATATTAACAACTATAAATCAGTCTTTTTTGTATACAAGTAAAATTGAGTAACTTTTCCGTAAACTGACGCCGATCTAAAAGTGTAAACATTTTAAAATCAATGCTTCTACTGTTGTAGGATCGGCTTAAATTTGTAACATAAAATTATTGCGCTGTTAAATTCACATTTAACCATACACTTTTGTTATTAAAATAATCGTGAATGTTCAAGACTCGATAAATTTTAAAACTAATAATCTTTTTAGTCATTTCATAACATTTATTCAATGTTATTTCGTTAAATTTCGATTTATTCCAATATTAAAATTATTTTATGTTACTTAAATATTGTAAGGTTTTTTTTGCGATTAAATAAAATCCTTTTTTTCTCATTCGGGTATTATGGAATGAATTCTAAATTTAAACCCATCTAGAAAAAAACAATTATGATTCGTAGTGCAGATATAATAGCATCTAAGTTTTCTTGTATGGTTTAGTCGGATTAAATAGGTTTCAAGGTCACTCACCACAAGTAGCAGTAATTGTATTAGAATTAATAATATTTGACCTCTTCAATAAGACATGTAATTAAATAGAACTAATTGATCTGCTATGTTGATTGCTTTTTTGGATCCCCTGGGACTAAAAGCAATCAAAGAAAAACTATTTGGAATTAAGTGGATCACGAAATTCTCCAGATAGTTATCTACTATCCAATTAATAACATCAATTAGAAAGTTTTGTTTCTATCATCAAATAAAAGAAACCAATTACGACAAAGGTTAGATAATAAATATTTTCATTTCAGTAAATTTAAGTTTTGAATTATATATGTTTAGTATATATAAGTTGTGGTGGCCTGGAGGTTAACGGACCGCCTCACATGCATGAAGGCGTGGGTAGGAAACCTGGCAAGTATTTATGTGATTTTTCCGAGTCATATGTACTTTATTAGAATATTTATTCACCACTGACAGACGGTGAAGGAAAACATCGTGAGGAAACCTTTACTTATAGTTTCAAATTATAAATTTGAAATCGCCTATCCACCTTTAGCAAGTGTGGTGATTAATGCTCTCACCTTCTCCATGTGAGTATTTTAGTCTATAATATATTTGAAAGAATATGCAAGAAATTATATGGCTGGCGCTATGACAGATATGGTCTTGACAAACTATTATGTTTTTTTTCTGTGTTTCAGAACCTTGTTTGGATTCGTTTTTTGGTATGTCATACCCTTGTTAGATAAATAAAAATTAAATAATATTTTTTTATCGGTTAACCAACGGGTTACTTAAGATTATTCCATATTTTGCGAATATAGTAACGTTGATAGCTATTTTGGCTATAAAATAGCCATCAACGTTAGTTTATTCGCAATAAACTAACGTTGATGGCTATTGTTCTTTGACTTCCTATATATTTTTTGTTTTTAAATTTTAATTCAATGAAAAATTACGAACCTGATTCCTCACTTTCCCAGAATCTGTAACAAAAGCGAAGAATGGGATGATTATCATACAAAAATCTTCAATACTTGAATGTAGTTAGCACAAAATATAATCATTTACAAATGATTTTCGATACGTATTAAGATAACCTCACTAAACAAAATACATTCAGGATCATAAATAGGAATGATTATAAAAGAAGATAGTGAAAATAATCATAATTTGAACAGAAAAAAATGGGAACACTTACACTTTAATGAACTACTTATAGGTTTTAAGATTTTATTTTGATTTCCCGAAATTAGTGTTGTGGTTGTATGGACTAACTATATCAGTAGGTTTGAGTGGAAAACCATATTTTTTTTAACAAAGAATGCGACAGCAATATGATTTATACATTGTTATTGTTACAGAATATTTTTTTAAATTCCAGTCTTATAAACAAAGCCTTGGTTATTATCCATAAGTCTGTAATCTCATTTACTTTCACCCTTAAGAGGTTAAATAAATTCGAAAACAATATCCTTGTCTTATACACCTTAAGATATACATTAGTAGAAACCAAATTTCTAAAAACGACAAAAAAGAAGAAGAATGGCAAAGTATATAAAGTAAGATCTCTTTTTTGAAAATAATTGCGCGAAAGTATAGAAAATGATTTACATTTCTAACTTATTTGTAGTATAAATATAAAAGTAGTTTTTATGCCAAAAAAGGCAAGTTTATTTCAATGATATAATAATAAAATACTTTTTTTACATCAGCTTTCTACGATCACCGTAGTACAGTCGAAAATTAAAAACCAATAAATATAAGATT